>NC_091457.1:67972232-68272232 GCF_027789765.1 Dendropsophus ebraccatus
TCTAGGAACTTCAGCTATAATGAACTGGCGCTTCTTTCGGGGAAGGCAATTTTGGAGCGTATAATGGGCATTTAGGTCAGATGATGGACATATATGCTAATTGGATAGGGTGAGGGTTTACTAGTTCAAATATACAAAGGCAGTAGCATAGGATACTGTATATAAAGAGAAAGTGCATGCCTCACTAAATCACACCCAGGGTTTGTAGTACAATCCAGAAAGCCGCAATGTGGACACAGCACTTTGATAATTTAAGAAAGTTTATTGACATTAGCCCTGGTGTGAATAAGCTTTGTGTTGGATTTCTGAAGTGCCGTCTCCTCATTGTGTTTTCTGGGTGAGTATTAACAAACCAGTTCGGGTTTGGTAGTTGGAAAATAGTGCACAAAATGAGGGAAGGAAAAAACTATTAAGGACATGAGAAAAGTGCACTGGAGGCCACGCTCGGCCAAAGCCTTGTGAGTATGTCATAAGTGCTTATGAGGGTATTTCAATGTCAGTAGAAAAAAAAAGACAAATGCTGTATAAACATATAGCATTGATTTCCTGTGTGCCCCAGTTCTCAAACCATCAAAAAAACATTTGTTTTATGTGTCTATAATCCTTTTTCCTACTATGCCCTTTTACATCCTGTTTGAGTACTTCCTAGAGTATTACAATTCCCAGAATGCATTACTTTCCTTCAGCTGTACATGACAACCCTTCCACCCTGCCCATTTCCCTCCGACAGCACTCCTGCCACTTTCCCACCCAATGCTGCTGTAGAATATTGCTCTACATGACAGCCTATCTCTGCAAGTCTGCAATAGTTGCTGTATCATTGCTTGTCTGTTCCTCTGCCTGTTGCATTATTCACCCCATGCCGGCATGCTGCAAACCTGAGGTTTATTGTTTCGGGTTGGAGTAAACAGTTGGGGAGCTGGAGACAATACTACATTGAAAACGTAGGAACTGCCAACTATCTTCTTAGGGGTAAACCAAGCGAAAACATGCTTTAGCCCACTCAAACTCATTCCATGATTAATTCCACCGGTGCTTGGATGGCTGGAGATTGGCAGTCAATCACTACTAGAAAATACAAAGTCCAGCCCTCCCTGATGTGGTAAAAACAACTTCTTAAAAGAGACAAATAGGAATCACTAAAGTGAAAAAAAGAATGGTTGGTTTCAGCAAAGTGCCTTGATCACAGTATCCTTCTCTCTGGCCTTCCATCTAACACTCTTGCTCCCCTCCGGTCGATTCTTACCTCTTCTGCCTGACTAATCAACCTTTACCCTCGCTCTGCTCTGCTTCTCCCCTCTGCCAGGGCCTTCCCCGACTTCCAATTGCCCAACTAATTTATTTGAAATTGTTGATTATGACATACAAGGCCATTCACAACCTGTCCTCTCCATATCTTTAATTTCATATCTGTCCCTCATGCAATCTTCGATCCTCCAACGACCTTCATTTGTGCTCTCCCTTGTTTGTACCTCACACATCCGCCTCCAAGATTTTGCCAAAGCCTCCCCCATACTCTGGAACATTGTACCCTGACATCTCCGACTCTCATCCATCATCAAGACTTTTAAAAGTAACCTGAAAACCCATCTCTTTAAACTGGGCTACAACCCACCCATGACACTTTGACTAGCTACACTTTACCTTCGGTCTCGCTTTCCTTGTATGTTGTAAGCCCTCGCAGACATGGTCCTCTATTCCCATGTATTATTCTGCCATTTATCTTATCCATGTAATGTGTTTTGATTTTGTAATATTCCTGTTTGTCACCCCTCATTGCTTGTATAGCATGTTGGAATCAAGGGCACTTTAAAAATAAATAATAATAATAATAATAATAACAATAATAATAATAATAATAATAATAATAATAGAAATCATCTGAAATGCATCACCCTGTAACTTTTTCTCTTTGGTGAGTTCTGTCGTTGTATACTATATTGGCAAGTTATGTATCTTGGGATGATAGTTTTATTTATTTAAAAATTCCTGATACCGGAGTAACCCTTTAACCCCTTAAGGACAGAGCCAATTTCGATTTTTGCGTTTTCGTTTTTTCCTCCTTGTGCATCAAAGGCCATAGCACTTGCATTTTTCCACCTAGAAACCCACATGAGCCCTTATTTTTTGCGTCACAAATTGTACTTTGCAATGACAGGCTGAATTTTTGCATAAAGTACACTGCGAAACCAGAAAAAAATTCAAAGTGTGGTGAAATTGAAAAAAACAAACGCATTCTGTTTATTTGGGGGAAATGTGTTTTTACACCATTCGCCCTGGGGTAAAATTGACTTGTTATGCACATTCCTCAAGTTGTTACGATTAAAACGATATATAACATGTATAACTTATATTGTATCTGATGGCCTGTAAAAAATTCAAACCATTGTCAACAAATATACGTCACTAAAAACCACTCCATTCCCAGGCTTATAGCGCTTTTATCCTTTGGTCTATGGGGCTGTGTCAGGTGTCATTCTTTGCGCCATGGTGTGTTCTTTCTATCGGTACCTTGATTGCACATATACGACTTTTTGATCGCTTTTTATTACAATTTTTCTGGATTTGATGCGACCAAAAATGCGCAATTTTGCACTTTGGGATTTTTTGCGCTTACGCCGTTCACCGTACGAGATCAGGAATGCGATTAATTAATAGTTCAGGCGATTACGCACGCGGCGATAGCAAACATGTTTGTTTGTTTATTTATTTGTTTACTTTGATTTATAACCTGGGAAAAGGGGGGTGATTCAGACTTTTATTAGGGGAGGGGGCTTTTTATTGACAACAACACTATATATTTTTTTTTACACATATACTAGAAGCCCCCCTGAGGGACTTCTAGTATATATACTTTGATCTCACATTGAGATCTCTGCAGCATAGATATGCTGCAGAGATCCATGAGATCGGCACTCGTTTGCTTTCGGCTTCAGCAGCCACCGCTGATCAAATGCCAAATGCTCAGGTTCAGATGGACTTGAGCATGCTCAGGGTTTGCTCATCTCTAGTAATAGGTAATAAGCACCCTATAATCTTCTTGAGTATAGTTTGTAAGATAGAGCTGCATGAAAAAATCCTGATGCACATGGAATCACCCTAAATATTCAGTTTGAGTGTCTAGGGCAGCACAAGCTGTAAATGCAACTCTGATTATAGCCTATTTATAATTAAAGAACAAAATAAGGAAAATGTATAATTCCCTGCACCAGTGTAGTGGCAAAAGTGTGCATATATTTTCTTCTTTTCACAACATTTTTTGTGCAAAACTGGGGCATATGCAAATAATTGGGCAATTTTGCCACTCTTTGTTGGTGTGGCGTATTATAAAAATCTCCCAGTGTACAGATCATTCAGAATTCATCTCTGAAACTCACTATATTGTAATAGCTTTGTGACTGACACTAATGTAGAAGTAAAGTGCAGTCCAGAATCCCATACTGAACGCTGTACCGGTTGTGTTCATCCTGGAATTGACAGTACTGAAGTAAAAAGGTTTAAAGTATTGAAGGATAAGCAACCTGATACAAAGTACTTTGGAGACAATAGTTTTTAATTGCATACAATCCATAAATTACTATTTCCTTTCATTATTATGGCTGCCATTTGTGCTAAATGATTTTTTTCTAGAGGATTTTAGAACAGAAATCCTATTAATTGAACAAAAAGACACACTAGCTGCACACAATGGCAAAAGAGTACAACTTCATTTCTTTAGGAAAATAATGTATAGTGTTATGGACACTTAACTATCCATAAAATACTCAGAACCGATAACTAAGTATGTCATTATTTTGATTAGATTGAAATATCCACCTGTGACTACATAAAATCTTTTTTTAAAAATATAAATAGATAGATATGTATGTATTTTAACATATATTTTTTAAACTACGCTTTAGTATTACTTGGGTATGTCCCAACCCTAACTGTGGCCCTTTATTGTATGTAATATGAAGAGGAAGGCCACAGAGGGTTAATATACACACAGGCATTTCCTTACAGAAACACCAATAGAATGGGGCATCAACATTAGAGTGAGCGCTTTTGGTAATGACAGAAGTCCAAATGTTACCACACCAAATTCTCTTCCCTTTGGGTGGAAAACATAAGCTGATATGGGATTGTCTTCCTTTGGGTGTTGAGTGTAGTGTACAATTGTACTAGAGCATGGGGCCACTAGACAATCCTCTGATACTCTGGTGGGAGGATCTGACTATAGCTGAAATAACAACAGTGTTTATCATCACTAGCCAGAGCAAGGGAACCATGTGTTTCCATGCTAACTGGTTATGTGGTAATACAATCATGTATCATAGTGATGAGTTATTCCTATGTGGCACCTGATGTTTTCTGCACTTCTTCTCTCCTACAGGTTTTTATTTATAGATCCTAAGATGTATTTATATTATGACATGTTTCATCGTATGCTGCAGTACTGAGGCATTCTTTCCTAGCAACATTATGACATCATATGGCGGTATTCAAACAAGGACTACCATACAGGGTCATTGCACACAACATTGGCCTGTCCATGCCTAAAGAATAGTGTGGGCTCTATTACACAGAGCGATAATCGGCCTAATCGGACGGTTTTAGTCGATTATCGCTGTGCAGTGTGTAGTGTCTAGTGTAATAGAGACAACGATCAGCGGCTTGAAACAATCTTGGGTTGTGTCACGTGTTCACGTTCCCGGTCTTCTCCTGTTCTCTGTACTGTATCCTTCCCGTTCCCTCCTGCTGCAGCTTCCGAGTGGTCTGTCTGAGATAAAAGGCCCCTCAGTCAATAACTGTCTGTGGCGGTCCTGGCCAGTGATAGGCTGTGCGGCCTGTGGGACCAGCGAGGAAACAGAGCACAGGAAAACACTGGGAACATGGACAGGTAATGTAAACTGTTTGGGCAAAGGCTGCACGGACAATGTTAACGATGTCTGTACAGCCCTTGCTAAACGATTGTCGGGCTGTGTAATAGGCTGGGTCGGCGCTGATTTACAGTATTGATTGGGCCTTATTCAGTTACAACAAGTAAGGACCCGTACTCAGTTACAAAATTTGTAGCAAACTTGATGAATATATTTACTCATCCCTGACTTCCTCCAGAAAGTATCCCTTCGTACAGATATCAAATGAAGTCTGGAAGAGGAGGCCCTAAGACTGCTGACAGCAGCACTGTGCAGAGACGTCTCGTTGACCCATTCCATTGGGGAGATATTTGCAAGCTCCTAAGCTTAGCACTGAATGTAAATGAATTAACCTATGCTCAATTATTTAATTTATGTGAAAGGCTTTTATGTCAATTAATTAATTAAGCTTTGCTTTTTTCTAGAGACTGTGTTAGGTCCTGAAGCAAGAAAATATATGCCATATGGAATAAGTCAAACTGACATCTCTATCAGTAAATCTTACCTACTTTTTGTGAAAATTGTTTTTTTGTGTTCTGCCATACAAACGCTTATATGCACCATAGGGGCAGACCATGTGGATGCTAAAGGGTCCCTAATTAGGAGGGGTTGAGACCAAACTGGCATTGGCTTAAGTTTTATTGATTGTTAAAATCCTTTCCATGGGTTTCTCTGTAAGATAATCAACACAGAGTAGGATAATTTCACACATCAGCAGGATTTCGGGTATCTATTGTCATGGGAAGAGATATGGCAAATGCAGTTTAATGTGGATAAATGTAAAGTTATGCACCTGGGTTAGGAACCATATGTACAATTTTGTGCTAAAAAGTAAAACATTGTCAGCCCCCCATAACCACTTGGACAATCTGCCCTTATGGCCAACCCCCAACTGGGTGATAGTCCCTACACAGACTATGGAGGCAGAGAATAAATGGACACAGATCAGGACAGGACCAGACATACAAAATACACAGTAAACAACAAAGTGTAACCACACTAGATAAGGGTCAAAGCCTAGATAGCACCACAAGTACAAAATCAGAATTTAACAGAGTAGTCAAAAACAAGCAAGGGTGAATCCAGGATATCATGTCAGGTCCAAAGGCAGAGGCAAGGTTAGAAGACAAGGCAGGGATCAGGGTTCCAGGAAAGCAAAGTACAAGGTAGTATGCTAGCACAAGCGCCATAGAACAGACACAAAAACACAGAAAAATGCAACAGCTCACCACAATGGCAAGATGTAGACCCACTACAGAAATGAAAATAGTTAAAAGCAGCCCTCCCAACTGCTAAAAAAATTCCCACAAAAATAAGGAGGCTTTTGGTTACCATTTGCAAACAGTGTAAACCCCCCCACCACGATAAGGTAGCCTCATGCTCGGGGCAGACCATACACTGTACTATGGCCTCTCCTATGCCTATGCTCTGGGCATGCAAGATCCGTCTTATACCTGCAAAAATAATTAAAAATACTTGGTCGTGCACTCCACCCATCCCACCCAGGTGGTGCAATTATATTTGAAGGTATAAGACGGATCTTGCATGCCCCGAGCATAGGCATATTGTACGCCATGGAGAGGCCATAGTACAGTGTAGGGTCCGCCCCGAGCATGAGGCTACCTTATCGTGGTGTGGTGGTTTACACTGTTTGCAAATAGTAACCAAAAGCCTCCTTATTTTGGTGGGAATTTTTTTTAGCAGTTGGGAGGGCTGCTTTTATCTATTTTCATGTCTGTAGTGGGTCTGTATCTTGCCATTGCAGTGAGCTGTTGCATTTTTCTGTGTTTCTGTGTTTACAATTTCAGCCATAGCAACACACTCCTGCCTAGTGTGAATGGTGTTCTAGGAGAGCTGAACAAATTTGTCCTTTTTTTTTTTGTGTTCCAGTTGGGGGAGTGGCTGCCTCTACTTGGTCGTGCACTCCACCCATCCCACCCAGGTGGTGCAATTATTTTTGCAGGTATAAGACGGATCTTGCATGCCCAGAGCATAGGCGTATTGTACGCCATGGAGAGGTCATAGTACAGTGTAGAGTCTGCCCTGAGCATGAGGGTACCTTATTGTGGTGTGGTGGTTTTTCAAACATGGTTGGGTGTTGCAAAGTAGGCCTCCTATCTTAGGGGGGTGGTAGTGAAAACGGGCATAAGAATGGGGAACAAAATTGATTTGTGCATTGGAACCTCTATCTATTTCCCTCCTTGTTTCTTTGTTAGCTACAGTCAGGGCCGGCGTTAGGGGGGGGGCAAGCAGGGCAAATGCCCAGGGCCCCCATCCCCCAGGGGCCCCCTACCACAGTTCCAGTGGAGAGGAGAGCACAGACAGCGTCCTCCAGCATCTGGCAGTGATCCCTGGCTGCTGCTATCAGGGGTCACGCAGAGGCTGCAGGACGCTGGGCTCCGTGTCTGCTCCCCCTCCCCCTCCCTCCAGCTCCTCTCACTGCACGTGACTTCCTCCTCTGGTGTGGAGCTGTCGGGACGATGGAGGAGAGGGCTGCCGGGTGAGGATGACAGCCTGCTGCTGCTGCAAGGAACATGAGGGGGATTCACCACTACAACCAGCATGCTAGAGGGAGTAAGTATTCTCTACATGTAGTGTGTAATGTGTATGAATGTAGGTGTATAATGGATGAATGCAGTGTGTGTTACATGTCCTGTGTATAGTGTATGGACTGGATGGTTTGTACCTGTATAATGTGTTTTCATGGGTGTGTGAGAGTGTGTATATATATATATATATATATATATATATATATATATATATATATATATAATGGTGTGTGTGTATTAGCACTGCTGACTCCAAGTGTTGAGGTGAATAGACTGTATATAGGAGCTGCAGCCATTCTCCGGCCTCATCAGTCCTATGTAATTGCTGCAGCTCCTATGTATAGTGTATGATGACATCACTAAGGCAATACGGTGTATTTTATTGAGAAAAAAATAAGGTGGTATTCAGTCTTTAGGTGGTGGTCACTGTATGGTGGTAATATTGGTCTGTATATAGTGTCATTATGCAGTGGTCACTCTTTGGCATTAATATTGGTCTGTATATAGCGTATATATATATACACTCATTACTGCCATAGATTGACTACCACATAATGACACTATATACAGACCAATATTACCGCCATACAGTGATCGCCACATAATGACTCTATATACACACTATATACAGACCAATAGTACAACCATAGAGTGATCGCCACATAATATTGGTCTGTATATAGTGTGTATATAGAGTCATTATACAGGGGTCAGTCTATGGCAGTAATTTTGGTCTGTATATAGAGTCATTATGCAGTGGTCACTCTATGGCGGTAATATTGGTCTGTATATAGTGTCATTATGCAGTGGTCACTCTTTGGCATTAATATTGGTCTGTATATAGCGTATATATATAGAGTAATTATTGCCATAGATTGACTACCACATAATGACACTATATACAGTACAGCCACAGTACAGTATATATAGTACAGCCATAGAGTGATCGCCACATAATATTGGTCTGCATACAGTGTATATAGAGTCATTATACAGGGGTCAGTCTATGGCAGTAATATTGGTCTGTATATAGAGTCATTATGCAGTGGTCACTCTATGGCGGTAATATTGGTCTGTATATAGAGTGTATATAAAGTCATTATACAGGGGTCAGCCTATGGCAATAATATTGGTCTGTATATAGCGTAGAGTCATTACTGCCATAGATTGACTGCCACATAATGACTCTATATATACACTATATACACCAATAGTACAGCCATAGGGTGACAGCCACATAATATTGGTCTGTATACAGTGTATATACAGTCATTTATTATACAGTGGTCAGTCTATAGCGGTATTATTGGTCTGTATATAGTGTATATAGAGTCATTATGCGGTGGTCACTCTATGGCGGTAATATTGGTCTGTATATAGTGTATATAGAGTCATTATGGGGCGGTCACTTTTATGGTGGTAATATTGGCCTATATATAGTGTGTTTTCTTCAATAACGGTATGGAGGTAATATTTGGTCTTGATTATAGTGATTTTTTTTAATTTATTTTTTTAAAGCAATTCATATAAATAGTTCTTGTATTTACACCACTAGCGGGCATTCCTGGCATTTAGCAGCAGTCCTGGCATGTAGTGGCAGTCCCAGAATGTAGCGGCGGTCCTGACATGTAGGGGCAGTCCCAGAATGTAGCGGCGGTCCTGACATGTAGGGGCAGTCCCAGAATGTAGCGGCGGTCCTGACATGTAGGGGCAGTCCCAGAATGTAGCGGCGGTCCTGACATGTAGGGGCAGTCCCAGAATGTAGCGGCGGTCCTGACATGTAGGGGCAGTCCCGACATGTAGGGGCGGTCCCGACATGTAGGGGCGGTCCCGACATGTAGAGGCGGTCCCGACATGTAGAGGCGGTCCCGACATGTAGGGGCGGTCCCGACATGTAGGGGCGAATTGTCCGAATCAGGACGCTATTGCTCTGTGAGGACACTGGGGAACATGATCAGGTAGTATATATCACAGATAAGGCCTGAGGGCACCGGGGAACATGATCAGGTAGTATATATCACAGACATGGCCTGAGGACACCGGGGAACGTGATCAGGTAGTATATATATCTTTATTGTTTACTATATACAGCAAGGATTGCACACACATCACTAATGATATACTGTATATATACACATAGGGGGAGATTTATCAAACATAGTGTAAAGTGAAACTGGCTCAGTTGCCCCTAGCAACTTATCAGATTCCACCTTTCATTACTCAGATTCTAAGTAGGTGGAATCTGATTGGTTGCTAGGGGCAACTGAGCCAATTCTTCTTTACACCAGTTTGATAAATCTCCTCCATAGCTTTTGCTGTAGTAGGCTCTCTAAGCGAGCTCCATTCTACCAGATTGGCGCTCACTTCTGCAGAATATCAGGCCGTGTAATACGGCCTTAAAAGTGGCCGTATGCTTCCAATAACTGCTGGCTGAACATTCCTTCAGCTGACAATTATCTCTCCCATCTGGTCCCGTCCTCCCCATACACAGAAATTTGGCACATCCTAGTTTTCCTGTATTTTCTATGAGAGGGTAAAGCCATAGCCATACAGATCTGATGGCGGCTTATCTCTCTTAGAACAAAGAGGTTGGGCATTGATTTTCCATCAAGCTTGATCCCCTATGTCCACTGATATCATCTGTCAGAGGACTGTCCAGAGAGCCCCATACACCTTACGCTGATGGCCAAACCCACCAGGAGCAACAGGTACCACCAACAAAAGAGTAACATGTATGGGGACCTTAAATTGTTGCTAAAATATTTCAGCATTTGGGGCCCCACCTTTAACTTTGCCCAGGGCCACATCTAGTCTAAAACCACCCCTGGCTACAGTATATAATTTACTGACCAGGGAATGCATTCTGATACAAGTAGTTATGTTGCTATGACTAGCGGCCATAGTCGCCAGTAATGCATGCATTTGTACCTACATGTTCTTAAATGATTAAAATAAAGGATATTGATATTTGTTTTTGCTGAATGCTGGAACAAGAGTTTTCTTTCCTTATTTAAATGTCAGTGGATTCCTGCCAGTCAAGTCCATGTATCAGTGTTATTATTTCCAGCACTAATTCCAGGAATGGTGAGCTGATCTCAGATTGTAGGCTGCACAGGACCTATGGCTCTATCTTCTATACAGCTAGTTATAGACAATGATGCACTAATTATCCTGGACAGCGCTAATTAACATTGAATGTTCGACAAAGAGTTGACAATTTTCCAGTACTGTCTGCCATGAAATTCTACTCCACATGTTTGACAGCTATGTGGTCTATTGAACATTACTACAGGTTATATAGCTGAACAAGTTGTTTTTCTGATGCCCAAAAGTAATGAGAATTTGAGTTACCCTTTCTTTACTGTAAATTATTAACCAATAACGAAAGGTCACTTGTTCTTGCTTAGGCTTTGATGTGATTGACTTTAACATCTTTTTAACTATAAGAGATTATCCCATAACTTTTCATCCCTTAAACAATTACTAACAGAAAAAGAGAACTTTCCAACTTTCCAACTGGATGTAATCTTACTGGATTTGGTAAATTGTTAGATTTACCTGTAGCTTACTGTATATGAGGTCCATGAAGGAGCAGTCCAGCAATTTTTTTTTAAAATTAAAGTATAGTATTGCCCCCCAAAAGTTATGCAAATCCCCAATATACACTTAAAGTGCTTTTTTCCCTGCACTTACTACTGCATCAAGGCTTCACTTCCTGCATAACATGGTAATGTCACGACCCGACTCCCAGAGCTGTGCGGGCTGTGGCTGCTGGAAAAGATGATGGCAGGGGGACACTGAAGGACACTGGGCACTGGAGGGACAATGAGCATTCCCATCTTAATGCATTGTACTTATTCAAAAATTTGGCCTATAAGTCGCCATAGGTTTAGCAAGTTTTTGCATAATGAACCAATATCTTGTTATTGAATAATCTTCCAAAACAATGCCCCCTAGGCATCCAACTGATATATATATATTACCTTGATTTAAGAGTAACTTGGTTTAAGAGCATTTTGGTTTAAGAGCTCACAGTTTTCCAAAATTGTGACTTGGTTTAAGAGCACTGCTTTGGTTTAAGAGCTCCCTGTACTGGGTGGGAGCGCAAGTGCGGGAGGGGCATGGTCTGTAAGTGGGGTCTATAGCCCTGTACTGTGACCCTGGAAGTCTCCCTCACTTTCCAAAACATAGCAGATCCACTTCAGGCTGGGGCTTGCATCAGGGGACAGGACTGTGGAGGTAATCTCTTCATAGCTGTAATCCATCTCTCCCCGGACAGAGAGTGCTGCTATACAGTGCCCACATCTGTACTGCTCATTCCTTCCTGCTCCCTGCAGTCTCTGTCTGCCCTTATGTTTCCCATCCTCTACAGTAACTTATAATATCACATATTCTGCTGTTTCTGAATGTTTTTTTCATCTGTTTTACATGTTATTCAGTATAATTCATAATTATTTTTGGGGTGTGGAACCAATTGTCTGCATGTACGTAGCTGACAG
This sequence comes from Dendropsophus ebraccatus, assembly GCF_027789765.1. Lineage (NCBI taxonomy): Eukaryota > Metazoa > Chordata > Amphibia > Anura > Hylidae > Dendropsophus > Dendropsophus ebraccatus. The sequence continues at coordinate 67,984,182 of NC_091457.1, forward strand.
CAGATTATTTTTTGACATGTCAGCATTTAGAGAGCGATACGTGAGCGTTTGCTTGTTCAGCGCTTGATTGTTGTCCTTATTACATGGGACTACATCTGCCTGATTTGACAGATAACTGTCCTGTGTAGTAGGAACTTAAGGGGCCTTGTTGGTTTCTAGTTATGTCCCAAGATTTGCAGGTATACGTGAAGTACTTCCCATTCAACATACTGTTTTTTCCATCCTAGCAGGCGGCAGATCTGCTGAAAGAGAAATATCCTGCCTGAGAAACATTGCTTAGAGAATTGAATAGCTATGCAATGTGGGGATTCCCAGCTTCTATGTGCTCCTGCTGTGTTACGTTGAGTAGACACATCTAAATAGGGGCCCCTTCAGCTTCTTTAGTCCTTACTATCTATGCTACAGGTTTCATAATTATTTTCTGAAAGAGTAGATAAGACCTTGTATGAAGTCATGCAGTTTGCATGCAGAAATCAGAGGTAGACCTTATTTTTTCCTTATTTTCCTTCCCTCAGACCTGTGGGTCTTAAATTAGTCATAGTCTATCCCTGCTCTCATTTCTTTGTTCATTAGCATGTCGGAAAACCTATTAAAAGAAGAAAGCAAAATTAATTTAATTTGCAGGCCTGGCGTCTGATGTTGCATGGCTTGAAATTGAGAGGCAGACGCTTCCCGTGTAAGTTAAAGGCGGTTTTTATTCGCATATTCAACTTTAAAAGCGAAATCATTTTGTTTTAGATCAAATAACAAAAAAACCCTCTACTATATCAGCACTCTATTTAATAAAATGGCAACTTGAAAGAGGAGAAAAGGGGTAATTATGCTGTTACATTAAAAGAGTGAAAATTGCTTTATGGAATAAAAAATGGCAGCATAGAAGATTCTTTGACTTCAATGAATCCAAATGAGTGTCCCGCCGAGTGCAAGGCTTTGTGAGATGCATGTTATTTTTTTGTGCAATTTTATGGTCAAAATGGTGTCAAATTGTTTCTCATCCAGGTCATACGCTTTTGTTGCTGCTCTTTTATTATGATGATTATTATTATATGGCCATGTGTTTGCTGTTTAACCATCTCACAACTGTGAACATTATGGTTATGCAGGGGAAGGGGGGGTTATCCCCCTCCATGAAAGTTTACCTCCATTTATGACATACAGAGGAGATAGTATGATGCCTAGATAGTATTGTGCATTGTCCTATTAGATAGAATAGGACCTGTACACTAAATGCAGCAAGCATTGCAAGAAGAATTGAACCTGTGCACAATACTCTGCAGACATGCAATTGCTTTTGCATCTTTAATATCCAGCATGTGCTAGTGTATTTTCTGGCCTGAGCGAAGACTTCGCAAGAGATAACAATTGGTAAAACGCTTTTAAGTCAATGGCAGAAGATTGACAAATGTATTGAAAAGATGGTACATTTAAGACATTGGTTGTCCTATACATTGTTTGTCCTATCCATTTGCCTAGATAGTTGTGGTTTAGATATTCATGTTTTTGGTGTTCATCAAGTCCATCCAAATCAACTCTTTTGCTATGTTTTACAGTTATCCAAAGCCATTTCCCTCAATCTTTGTAGAATTCTTTTTTGCTAGAAGGGTCCCCTGAATATAAGCTAATAACGGGACATGCCGGGACAATTACAGCTCCCAGTACCTACAACAAGGTCTACTCACTCTCCATCTTATCTGGGTTTCCTATTGGATCAATCACTGTTCCTTTTAGGAAATGTAAAACTCCAGCCTTCTGAGAAAAATGAGGTCAGGGTGTGATTGACCCCTGGAAAGCTCTTAATCGTATGTAGAATGTTTGGATGACTGCAGTGCAGGCTGAGTCTACCTGGCAGCTAAAAGTTATACCGATCTCATTCCTGAAATAACTTTTCCATTTTCAACCAGTTCCGCTACTGATTCATTTTATTATGTGCTAGGAACCAGCAAGGCCAGGAACACAGAATAGCCTTGGAGACTGACCAGATGGATAGACCTGTTATTTGCAGCAAAGGCATTGCCAATGACTATTTCTTCAAAATCTGCAAAAAAAAAACCCCAAAAAAACCTTTGAAGCATTTAAGAGGTATTTCAGAAGACTTTATATATTGCATGAACAGAGGGTTGTCTATTAGTAATAGTTTTTAAATAGAAATGTTTATTAACACCAGCATGTAATTTCCATTGTTATCTACTATACGGTTTCATTAACTATGGTAAGGTATTTAGGAGCACACACTCTTAAGGGTGCCTTCACACGTACCGACTTGCAGCGTTAATAATGCATCTGGGGCCATTTTTAGCATGTTCTAGTAGACATTCTCTAAAAGAAAGAACCATGTCAGGTGACACATTCATCTACTTTTCAAAATGCCTTCTCCCCTATTATAGGAAGAAGAGAAAGTGAATGCCATAAAATGCTAGGCACGCTACCATAGGTAAAGGATTCAAATCAATACTTTATTGAACACAAATATTTAGGTATACATGATTGATAACAAACCCTTAATCCGACTAAACATTTAAAAACATTGCATCCCAGAAAGACCTGTATAATACATGCAGTTCCTACCATCCACAGACAGCCTATACAATACAAGGAATAGACCCCATACGTAAACGCTACTCTATAAGTGTGATATTCATATAGACCTCTATGTATATGTCATTCTTCAAAGAGGTTAGGCATTGCTAATAAAGGGGTTAGGCATTGCTAATAAATTCCTAACACCAAACACATAAGTAAACCAATTGTGTTCATTTTAGTGAATAAACAGATTGCAGAAAAAATTCAGCCCACTATTTTTACAATTTCCCTTTATAACACATTCACCATCTTTATGAACCAGATATCAGCAGAGGGATTCAAAATCTCTCTAATAATCTCTTCCTTGCATGGAGACACGCATATATTACCCTATTGAAATGTCTTATACTTGACATTGACAGAAACATTTTCAAAAGTTTTTTTTCTGCTACCAAAACAGCTAACTGTTCCAAACAATAGCAGCTACCGTATAACAATAGCTTCACTGACATAATGCTTGATGGTTGCCAAATAAACTTAGTTCTATTTATCCACTTTGCTACACGGGAGGAGGCATACTATTCTTTAACTTGAAACAGTGTACAACTACAGTGTATAACTTTAACACATGTTGTCTTGCAGAACAACCTTCACTAGATTTGCAGGTTTTGCTTATACTTAACCTGAAATCACACACATGGCTTGGTGTTGTTATTCTTAACCCCATTGGTTCACCTTTCTAAACTTGACCACCTAACAGGCCTCTCAGTAGATCATATGGTAGCTAGTCATCAATGTCCACTGTTCTTCCCAATTCTCCAACACTGAATCAACAATCTCCCTCTAAGGCCTTACACCCAGGTTCCATGTTTTGCATGGAACATGGATGTGTAAGGACTGTACCCTTAGTCAACCCCCGGCCTGGGCCGCAACTGGGATGTCATTACAGCGTGGCGCATATCTGGTTCCCCCAGCTCCAAGCATCATATCAGGGATGCTGCCCAGGTGGGGGAGCGACGACTCCGGTAAGGCCTAAATGTCTTGGTCCATTTACCAGCTTACTAGCTCATCTTATGAGGACTTGCACCACAGAACAACTCAGGCTTTTTCAGCCCATCATTTTCCTCATAGCAGCCTTCTGGTCTGCTTGCTCCATGCACTTACAGCATGTCCCTCAGTCACTACACACGTTCATTTATGCATTCCTAGTACTAGCACCAAATTCTGTATTTGATCGATTTTCCTTTCCCTTTCTCCCAGTGTCATGGTACAATGATGAGTACCATGCTTCCAGCACTTCAGCTTTGGAAACTTGGCACCTCCATTGGCAAGCCTCCAGACAGAAAAGTATATTTCCTGGTGTTCAGTAGAACTGGCAGGTTATAGTAGCCATGTTGTGGCACAGCACATCTTCACAAAAAAGATGCCCGTAGCTGTTTGTGTATTTCAAACTATTAAATTATTCATTGTGGTAAACATTTTCCCCACACACTAGTCCACTTCGAATATTCTTGGTTTATAATGCACATTAATAAAGAGTTTAATGGAAAACTAACATGTTAATAGAGTAGGATGCATTTGTTAATGTGTAAGTATGCTGTAATGGTCTTGTACTTTGTATCCTCTGACAACACCCAGGGTGGAGCCCTGATAGCCCGTTTTCTTCTGAGCAGTAAACAAGTGGTAAAATAATAAATGGTTTAACTAATGTCATGACTGAGAATTCGAGGCCTTGGCATGATACTACTATGATCAGTCCAATGCATCCAGGTTATACTGTGTGCTTTTTGTTAATAATTCTGCTTATTGTTGAATGATATGTTGCCATTTAAAGTGGCCTATAGACAGAGTACAACGCTGGCAACCAAAACTGTATAATGAAAATTATGCCCAATGTTCTTGAGCACCTCCATGGCAGCTCATAGACTACCTATATGTTTTAATGCCCTCGCTATGACATACATAGCTATTGGGGGCAATGATACAATCCAGGGTTCTTTCAGGTTTTAACTGCCTTGGACAGTAATCTGCTGCACTTATTGCAGTGCAATTTTCCCAAATTAAAGCCCCTATAGGGAGATCATCCTGTTGCATTAATAAAAAATGAGGATTATGTAATCACCACACATCATCCAAATGTGATGATACTTTTCTATTTAATCTATCCGTATTGGTTCATCTCATCATTCCAACAACTCTACTATAAAAAAAGCAAAATATTGAGGATATCTAATAACCTCAGATCCAGTAATTTAACAGCACTGGTCCAACCAGCTTCAAAACATAAGCTGAAAAACACAAAGCATTTCTTTAATAGCTTCTTTCAATTTTTTTTTGAGTGAAAATCTAAGGATTGAGCATTAGAGGGCAGTGTTTTTCAAAGCTGACACGTTTATCTCGAATTATTAAACAAGAGAACTGATCATTCATTACTGCTTTGTAGGAATTCCCAGGTCTGTTGTCTCTTTGGGACTGCTGTCATTAACTCTTTCAGCGACATCAGTGCCTAGCAAGGACATGGATTTTTATTTCAATAAAATCTATAGCACGCTATATGTCACATATTGCATTAAAATGTATATGTGTATGTACATGGCCACGAATAGACATTGAATAATGCATTAAAACAGTTTTCCTGCACCACAACAGCAATGGTTTAAAATGTTTTTTCTTATTTTAGAAAATATCAGAAGCAAAATATAAAAGGATAATTTATATAAATCTCCTCTTTTCTCTGTTCTTTTATTTTGTAGTGATAACTATGATAAGTGTACCCTTTAGAAAGTCATGAACTTATACATAAAGTAGATCATAAAGAGGATTTCAACCCCCCCCCCCAAAAAAATACATCACACTCAAAGAGGATAGAAAAATTTGAACAAGCATATTCTAGTTCAGTGCCCAATTACACATAGAGATTATCGTTTAAACATTCACAATGATGATCGATCGCTAGTGAAAACTAGTGATTTTGTAGCGATCGATTCTGAGGTTATTACATTCACCGATTACTGTTGTGAATGATCATTTTTACGTCATTATATGGTCGATAATCGTTCCTCAGGACAGCCAATACAACATGTTTTATCTGCGAATGACTTTTTAGACGAACACACATGCCAATGATTGGCGAACTACCAACAATGATTTTTAGCATGTTGAAAGAAAAAAATGAACGATTTTACAATCGCCGCTTGATCGTTGGATGTTATTACACAGACAGATAATCGCTAATTTTCGATCGTTATAGTGAATATTTAAACGATAATAAATTTGTGTAATAGGGCCTTAAGTGTTACACCTAAATGTTCAACACTTGATCCAAATAGCCTATTGTTGGCCACAGTATTGATAGCTATTGGCTGCCGCGTTCTGTTTTGTGTATGACACCTCATTAGAGATAAGAGTCAGGGCCCTATTCCACCGGACGATTATCCTTCAGATTATTGTTAAATCGTTTGAATCTAAACGATAATCGTTCGGTTGAAATGCAGTTAACGATTAATGACCGAACGAGAAATCGTTGATCACTTTATAAGACCTATTTTTATCGTTGCTCATTCGCAAAACGTTCGCAAATCGTTCGCATTGAATAAGACATTGTTCGGTCGTTTGCAATAGATACGAACGCAATAGCGAAGAAAAAACGATTGCAATTACGATCATAAGTAACGATTATCGTTCCATGGAAATGAGTCAACGTTTTCAGGTCTTTCGCAATAGCGGTCGTTTGAGATCGTTAATCGTTAACGATTATGCAAACGATAATCGTCCGGTGGAATAGGGCCCTCAGACGCATAGGGGGATTACAGCCCCAGTATAAAGGAAACAGCATACTACTGCATGTCAGTGGCATTCATCCAGTGGGAGTGGGCCTCTCATCATTGTGCCACATCGTTTCCATGACTGTTCAATTCCCCGCCCCCATTGTTTGCCAACAATGCAGCTGTCTGGAAAGGGGAGTCCTGTGCAGGTTCCCACCATAGAGTAGCCAGGGGTGGACTCCTCTCCAATGCTCATAGCTGAGGCATGATTTGCCTCTATGGTGTGTAAACCTATTTGAGGTTATTTTTAGGGGTTGGAGAACCTCTTTAAAACATTTAAGTTCAGAGGTTCATTGCTTCCATTTTCTTTTCATGGATGTTATTAGGTAGAGTAATCAGAATAATGGAACATGTTGTTAATTATTATTGACCTTATGGGATTCACTGGGCATGGCTGCCTGGGAAATGACCCTATTGCGATTCACAAAGGCTTCTTCATCAAACAGTTGTGGAGACTTTATTGAATACATTACAGTAAAACACAACATTACTTTTATTCTTCACAGTACAGAGGCACAATATGCTTTCTGGTTGTAACTCTCATGCTGGGCACTTATGCTTGTTGATTGCTGACCATTCTAGATGGTGCTGTTTGTTGAATGTGCCAAAGCACTTTCAAAGTCTTCAGAATTAACCCTGTACTGTAATTCTCAGGTAATTATTAAAGAGGTTATTCAGGCAACCAGCTCTAGGAGAACTGAAAATTACAGATTGAGCTTGCAGAACAGAGATCTGCAGAAATATAGCATGCATAAGATACAGTATATGATGGTCACATATAGTGCTAATCCTCATGTACACATGGCAGCGTATCCTAACAAGAGTCACTTGAAATGAGAGGCACTCTTTAAGACTTATAGTAACTAACCAGGCCAAACCACAGGTTTTACGGCTATCACCTTACCAACCCCTATCATGATGATCTCTCACACTATCTTACATTTAGCCTCCACCAGGTTTTAGTCTAGCATCAGGCAAACCACTCTGGCTTACACCCAGGCTGGCATTTTCCAAAATCCCAATAGACTCCTCAAATCTGCATCCTCCTGCAGGCTGGTTCACCACCTGAGATACAGCCCACACCAAGTACATAGCAAAACTGTCCAACCTCACTATACCAAGGTGGCAAGGATACTTCAAGATAAGCTTAGTGTTTTCTCGAGGCCTTGCTTTGCAATGTCTAAACAAGTCTTGGCGTGGGTCTCCTGAAAGAGTGCATCAAGTGACCAACTTTTTGGAGTTACTCAGACCCCACAGAACTCCAACCTGCAAGCGTCCACCTTTTCTGCAAAGGACAAGCTACTCCAACTCCCTCTTCCCCCAGGGGCGTAGCAAGGAGGGAAGCTGCCTCAGGTGCAAGGCTGGGGGGTGCCATCCTCCCCGCACCTGGAGGGAGTGCAGAGAGCCTCCTGAGGGGTTGGGGAAGATAGTGAGTGGTCATGCATATATTACTGTATATGCTTGACTGCTCACTGCAGTACAGAAGCAGAGATGTCGGCAATACACTGATGTTTCTGCTTCTGTACGCATATTCAGTTGCGCGCTACGCTAATAGCGTACTGCCCAACAGAACATGCGTAAAGAAGCAGGGACTCCAGTGTTGTGCCGGCGCAGACACAGCTGACAGGAGGCTCAGAGCAGAGAATGATCAGCTCTCTGCTCTGTGTCTCACTTCTAGAATGCAGATTGTTAGGCCTGTGTTTTAAAAGTGATCTGGAGCAGCTATCTTATGTCTGTTCCATTAGATCTGCCATTTACCTGGAACAGGGCCGGCTCCAGGTTTTTGTGGGCCCTTTGTATAGCACACCTCGGGGCACACCTACCAAATAAAGTTTGACAAAATATTGAAAAAAAAACGTAATCCAGTAACTCACAGGTGACGTCTTCTTTGATCTGAGGCGATCGCTCTCCGTTTCCTCTCCATCTGGCCCAGACCTCCATGATGATTTCTTCCAGCTACAATTCATCTCTTCGGGACCTGTCAGACAAACATGTTAGGCTCCGCACTTTTCCAGCAACTTCCTTCCCTTTTTTCCACCCATAGGCTCCTATACAGTAGTAACTCCACTGTTTGGTGTCATGTGCAGTAAAGTAAGGAAGTTTGTGGGTCCCGTGCTGTGCCCCCCATATAGCAATAATGCCCTTTGTCCCCATAGTAATGCCCCCTGCTCTGCCCCATAGAAATGCCCCCTGATCTCCCTCAGCACAAGAAAATAAAAAAATAAAACATACTCACTAATCCGGGGTCCTCTTCTCCCTTGTGTGCACCTTGTGGATCCACCAGCAGGCGTGATGACGTCATCGCTCTGCGCCTGTTGGTGAGAGCGCATCCATGCTAGAATGGACTAGAATGGAGTTGCTAGAAGGAGGTCCTCCCCCTGGAGTCTGTATTCTAGCTTCTTCACCATAGAGCAGGCTAGAATGGAGTTACAATAAGAGACATTACATGAGGTATACCAGGGGGAACTACATCTCCCAGCATGTCCAGCCTGTTATTATGGGATATCAGAGGACATTACAGGAGGAGATATAATAGGACTACAGCGTGTCCAGCCTGTTATTATGGGATATCAATGGACATTACAGGAGGAGATTTAAGAGGAGTACTACAACTCCCAGCATGGACAGCCTGTTATTATGGGAGATCAGAGGCCATTACAGGAGGAGATATGAGGAGAACTACAACTCCCAGCATCCCAACATGGACAGCCTGTTATTATGGGAGATCTGAGGCCATTACAGAAGGAGATATAAGAGAAGGACTAAAACTCACAGCATACAGAGGGAAGGTATTAGTGAGCCCCGCCTCCTCATGTCACATGACAATGATCACAGGTCCTTCATCCATATACAGCCTCTCCCGTTCTCAGTCACGCCCCCTTATGACGTCACCACAGGTCCTTCATCCATATGCAGCCTCTCCCGTTCTCAGTCCCGCCCCCTTATGACGTCACCACAGGTCCTTCCCCAGTGCAGCAAACACGGCAGGTCCTTCCCCAGCCCCTCCAGCCCTCCCCCGGACTTGGTGTCGGCAGCACCCGCTCCCCCGGGGGTCGGTGATGCGGCGGGCGTCTGTCTCACTGCTTGGGCACGTGTCAGGGGCCCCTTGGGCGGCCGTGGGCCCCGGCACTTGCCCGAGTATGCCAGGTGCTGACGCCGGCCCTGACCTGGAAGCATCTGAGGGACACAGCTGCATGGGAGCTACAGGAGAGGTGAGTAGTTGGTTTGTTTTTTTATTTAATCATGGAAGAAGATTGGGGGGAGGCTTATCACTACTGGGGGAGCCCAGGGAAGAGGATCATTATTACTGGGGAGCACAGGGGAAGGGGCATCAAAAACACTGGGGGAACACATCGGAAGGGGGATCATCATTACTGGGGAGCACAGGGGAAGGGGGATCATTATTACTGGGGAGCACAGGGGAAGGGGGATCATTATTACTGTGAAGCACATGGGAGGAGAATCATCACTACTGTGGGGAGCACAGGGGAAGGGGGATCATCACTACTGGGGGGAACACAGGGGAAAGGGGATAATCAACACTGGGGGAACACAGGGGAAGGCTGATCATCATTGCTGGGGAGCATAGGGGAAGGGGGATCATCACTACTGGTTGAGCATATGGGAAGGGGTATCATCCCTACTGGGGAGCACAGGGGAAGGAGGATCATCACCACTGAGGGAGCACAAGGGAGGGGGATTATCATTACTGGGGAGCACAGGGGAAGGTGATCATAAAAACTGGAGGAACACAGAGGAAGGGGGCTCATCAACACCTGGGGAGCACAGGGGAAGGGGGCTCATCAACACTTGGGGAGCACAGGGGAAGGGGGATTATCACTACTGGAGAGCATAGGGAAAGGGGGATCATCACTACTGGGGAACACAGGTGAAGTGGGACAATCACCACTGTGGGGGGGGGGGGGGGGCACAGGGGAAGAGGGGTCATTACTACTGGGGATCACAGGGGAAGGGGGATCATCACTACTAGGGATCACAGGGGAAGAGGGATTATCACTACTGGGGAGCACAGGAAGAGAGATTATCTGTACTAAGAAGCACAGGAAGAAGGATTATCACTACCAGGGAGCACAGGAAGAGGGACTATCACTACTGGGAAGCACAGGAAGAGGAATTATCTGTACTGGGGAGCACAGGAAGGAGGATTATCTGTACTGGGGGGGCGCCAAACTGAATCTTTGCCCCGGGTGCAGGAAAGACTAGCTACGCCTCTTCCTTCCCCCCCAGTTCACATCTGCTTACAGTTCATCAATGATTCCCAATGGGTATGGATTAAACTTACAAACAGTCTTACAAATTTTATAAAGAAACTGATAAATCTGACTAAGGTAATGCCTGTTTGTAGCACAAAGAGACGTTGCCTCATTGTTATTTATTTAGTCTTTGTCACTATTAGGTTTATTAGCCACATTACTAAACATTTACAAGCTAAGTTAATAGTTTGAGGTACATTTTATCTATGGTATCAGAACACAATAAGCCTAATAAATTAATTACTGGTTAAAGTTCAAAGTAATGTACACATCTATTTCAGAAAAGAATTGGTTGTTCATTGTAAGACTTTTTGTGTGAACAGTCAAACACTGGGGTTGAAATAATGCACTCTGCATATTACAGTGGTAATAAAACCATTAGAACTACCAGTTAATATACGTTAACTATATGTTAATATGTTACTATATGTTAATGTTCTGGAAGCACAAAAAATGGGCTGGTGTAAGGATATGAGTGACTTTGACAAGACAAGTCAAGTGGGATGTTCCTGGTATGCAGTGTTGCAGTTCCTGAAAGACTGGCAGCTGTAGCAACCAATCACAGCTCAGCTTTCATTTTACCAGAGCAATATAAGAAATAAAAGCTGAGCTCTGATTGTTGCTACAGACAACAAAGAGAAACTTTATATGACAGCTTGTTAAATCTCCACACTGTGTTTTGCAGTGTCCAGCAGAGGTAATTGTTGAAAGACATCCCTAAAAATATCTCTGATGAATGGTTTCACAGTAAGGGTCCCCCACTTGTCTGTGTGTTCTTTCTGCTCTAAAATCACTTAATTTCATCGGTGGACAGTGTCACCTGGGCGGAACTTCACAGCAGTCGGGCTATCTTCCCAGCAGGGATTATTACCACACACCCCTGACCATAGTATTCATATTCCATTTTGTAATAAATCCCCCCCGACTGTGTACTTCCCCTAGCAATAACAACTGACCAAGTGATCAGGGTCTGGCTTCTAAATGCCCTTGTGATCCCTTGACTGTTTGGCAAGCTTTGATTGTAATACAACTCTTTAAGATGGCAGTCACATTCTTAAATGGTGTAACATTGCGGGATGAGACTCGCCAGCATCGGTGTCGTACTTTTCGCCCCTCTGTTGTGCTCCATGCTCGTCCTCGGGCTGCTCATGTCTGCTGGAGACTTCTTCCTCCTTCTGCTGCAATGACAACTTTGGCCCCTAAGGTGTGCAGGCGGCCAACTGCTCTGGGTTTATAAAGACAGTATGTCTCCACCTGCTACTGCGCTCTGCTAATCCAGAGCCACCTGTAACTATTTAAACCAGCTCCACCTCCTGCTTCCTGCCTAAATGTTGTTGGGTTTTTCCTTTACAAGCAACGGTGTCTGTCTGCTATTGTGCTCACCCTCTGTGGATTCTGACCTGTGCCTGTTCTTTGGATTACGCTTATTACCCTATCCCTGTCTGTACCATGTACTTTTCCTGTTGCCGACTTAGATTGTCTAACCTACCTCTGAAGCTGCCTAACCTTTCTGACTACGATACCTGTTTCATCTCTGGTACTGCACTGACTCTCCTACTGACAACCTGGCTTGCTGACCACATTAACTTGACCTGTTCCCCTATGTCTTGCACTGACTCTTGTTCTTTGGAACCAGTTGCTGCTCACACCGGAACCACACTTGTGAAGCGAGTCAGTGTCCTCTGGCCGCAGAAGTCCAGCATCCGCATTCTGAAGCGGGATAAAGGGTAAAGACCTAGAGGGCACGCAGACTCTGCTCTCCAGTTTGGCCAAAAGCCAAACCAGTTGAGTAGCACAGCGGGTCCACACTGGCTGCACTGCCTGTTACAAATGGGTAATAAATAAATATTTATTTAAAAAAAATATAAGAAATAAATAATGTTCATAAAGTATATCATTTATTTAAACTCCTTTTTTTACATTTCTTTTAAAGGTCAGAAGCCATTCCTTATGACAAATAGGCATTAATAGGAAACATCTAGTTGGGGGCATATACATTTCTCATCATTGGATAAAGAGAAAAAAAAAACTCTTTAGTAATTAAACTGGCCCAGCTTGCATCATTTAACCTATGTATAGTTTGTTTCTTGGAAACAAGTGCTGCCAAAGTCTTCAGTAAGCACAGTAATAAAAATCATTACTGTAGATTACAAAGCAGTTTGTACTGGTTACTACTGTACAAAGTTTTACACATTGTAAAGTGACAGGTTGTCTTAACCTTTATGATAGCCGAAGTGACACCTCTGTGTCCAGTATTTTTTTCTCCACTGGAATGGCAAATCCTCTAGATAAGAAAAACATTACAGTAGATAATTTTGGCGGCAAAGAACAACAGTCTTCATGTCTGTGGAGAAATGGTGGACTGATAGTAGTCTGTCCCGAGTCATTAAAGCCCTTTACTAACCACAAAAGCCATTTTACACTTGTTGTGGGTTAACAAACTGGACTGCAAAAACAGGAGCTTATTCCTTGTACTTTTTACACGATCTGCACTTAGTGTGCTGTACTTCATTAACCCCTTAAAGACCGGACCAATTTTGTTTTTTGCGTTTTCGGTTTTTCTCTTTGTGCTTAAAAGGCCATAGCGCTTGGATTTTTTCACCTAGAAATCCACATGAGCCATTATTTTTTGCGCTACTAATTGTACTTTGCAATGACAGGCTTTATTTTTGCATAAAAAAACAAACACTGCAAAACCAGGACAAAATTAAATGTGTGGTGAAATAAAAAAAACTAAATATTTTTTTTATTTTATTTGGGGGGTATTTGTTTTTACGCTGTTTGCCCTGGGGTAAAACTGTCTTGTTATATATGTTCCTCAAGTCGTTACGATTACAGCGATATGTTACATATATAACTTTTATTTTACTTGATGGCTTTTTAAAAATGTAAAACATTTTTAACATGTTCCTTAAAATTGCTCTATTCCCAGGCTTATAGCGCTTTTATCCTTTGGTCTATGGGGCATGTGAGGTGTCATATTTTGCGCCATGATGTGTACTTTCTATTGGTACCTTGATTGCGCATATGCAACTTTTTGATCACTTTTTATTACAATTTTTCTGGATTTGATGCGACCAAAAATGCGCAATTTTGCACTTTGAAATTTTTTTGTGCTTACGCCATTTACCATGCGAGATCATGAATGAAATAAATTAATAGTTTGGGCAATTACGCATGCGGCAATACAAACCATGTTTTTTTATTTTTATTTATAAAAAGGGAAAAGGGGGTGATTCAAACTTTTATTTGGGGAGGGGATTATTTATTAATAATTAAGTATTTTTTTTTTTTTACACTTATACTAGAAGCCTCCCTGGAGGACTTCTAGTATAAGCACACTGATCTCTCATTGAGATCTATGCAGTATACTGTAGTTATACTGCATAGATCAATGAGATCTGTACTGTGCTGCAGCCGAAAACAATAGAGTGCTGAGCCGGGATCAGCGCCATTACGGCTCAGACCCCAGCCCAGATCAGATGCGGGGATCGTTCCTCCGCGACCACATCGCAAGGGGGGGGGGCTCCAGGGATGTGGAAAAGCTGCTTTTCAAATACAGCTGTCAACTTTGACAGCTGCATTTGAAAAGCTAATTAGCGGACACAGCAATCGGACCGTGGCCGCTAATAGCCGTGTTCCCGGGCTACAAGTAGCACCCGGTATAGCGTAGGTTCAGAGCGGGGTCGGCGGTTCAGCGCGTAAATATTAAGGGGTTAAGGGTTTAAAGGAGTATTTCCAGCTGAGCTTGTTATCCTTTATCCTACGGACCCAAGCTAATCGGTGGGGATTCAATTGCCAGGACCTCCACGATCCTGAGAACAGGGATCCATGGTACAATAAAAAAAGTATACCATATGGTGATATATAGCTTTTCACAATGAGAACCTATTGTTAACATATGCAGCCTTGTGCCTATAGAGTGGCCTACATTAGAGTCCCATTGGAGGTGTGTTTCAGAAAAAAATGTCTTTGAGGAAAGGTAGTGTGTATAAAGTCTTTACTGTTGGATAAGAGACTGCATGTGGTGGACATCAGATAGTTGACTACCAGGTACATCGCTTTGTGGTATTTACATTAACAGGCCGATGTCGCAGTCCTCTTTTTTGTAAACCACTGTCTGATACCCACGCACGGTGGCGGTCTATTCCCAAGCACTGGCCCAGCACAAAGCACTGGGGGCGGCCCCACCAGCCTCCAGTGTGAAGGAATACCACCTCCCCTCTGTGGCGTGGCTCCGTTAGAATCAATAGAGCCGCGTCACAAAGGGAGATTGTTACACTGGCGGCTGGTGGACCTGCCCCCAGTGCTCTGGGGCGGGACAGAGTCCCTAAAAAAACTGGGCAGCAGTTAAAAAAAAGGACTGCGCCACCTGCATCCACGCCCCAGCGCCGGTCTGTTAATGTAAATAACTCAAATCGATGTACGTGGTGGTATATTAACTGTCGGCTTTGCTAACTTGTCCCCTATATTGTTACTATTGTACTGTAAACATGTACAGTGTTAGGGCAGAGCTGCTGCTGTGTGTAATATGGAGAGGAGAGAGCAGACTTCACCTCATGGCAGTCACCATTCTATCTATTTCTTGTTGAGGTAAACCTGCAGCAGAATGCTGCCTCATAGAACCCCCACCCACTTGTAGGATGGTTACTGTAGTGTATATGTAATCCAAGACTACAACTCCTAACATGTGCATGTGTGCTGGGGTTTGTAGTCCTACAACAGATACAAGAGTGAAAAACCTAGTTGATTTGATAATAAAAGTAATTGGCAGACACTGAGCCACCATGCACTTGTAGCAATACAGACATTTCCCTGCCTATGGGTAGAGTCGGTGAAGCTAGATTCAGATAAAAAGGGGTGGAGCTATAGGCTTGTAGAGCTGTGATGTCATGTGACCTGGAAGTTCTTTATGTAAACAAACAAAAGTCCAAAAAGCAGCAACAGAAGAGGAGGCCCAGGGCCACAGAGGAGAAAAAAGGTCAGAGAAAACCACTAAGGGAACGGGACAGATTACTAATTATTCACATTTCCAATAAGAAAAAAATGTTGGACAACATCTTTAACCCCTTAAGGACAGAGCCTGAAATGGCCTTAAGGACAAATTTTATGAATATGACCTGTGTCACTTTATTCATTAATAACTTCGGGATGCTTTTACCTATCCAGCCGATTCTGAGATTGTTTTCTCGTGACATACAGTATTGTACTTTACATTTCTGGTAAAATAGAGTCGATACTTATAACGAATCTTTATGAAAAACACCAAAATAATGTGAAAATTGTGAAAAAAAATGCATTTTTCCAACTTTGAAACCTTTCTGCTTATACAGAAAATGGTTATGCCACATAATATATATATTGAGCAGCATTAGCAACATGTCTACTTTATGTTGGTAGCTTTTATTAAACTATATTTCATTTTTTTTAAACAATAGTAGGAAGCTTAAAACATTAGCAGCAATTTTCCAAATTTTCAGTAAAATTTCAAAATCAGATATTTTTAGGGACCTGTTCAGGTTTATAAGTGTATTTGAGGAGACTGTATGTTAGAAAGCCCCACAAAGCACCCCATTTCAGAAACCGCACCCCCCAATCTCTGCAAAAGCACATCCAGAAAGGTTTTTAATCCTTAAGGGGAGTCACAGAAATAAAAGCTTTTAACTGTGTAAGAAATTTGAAAATTTTTATTTTCTGTGCAGAGATTTTATTGTAATCCAATATCTTTCATAATGATAAACCAATATCTTTCATAATGATGAACCTATTAGCAGAGAAATGCACCCAAATATTGATTGCTCCGTTTCTGCAGTTTATAGAAATACCCCATATTTGACACAACCACAAGCCTCAGATAAGGGAGCGCCTAGTGAATTTCAACGCCTCCGTTATATTTGGTCATTTTTGACCGTACCACTTCAGGTTGGCAGAGGCTCTGGGGTGCCAAAACCTAAAAAACACCCGTAAAGGGAAACCATTTAGAAAACTGCACCCCTCGAGGAATGTAACAAGGGGTGCGGTGAGCATCTGGATCCCACAGGTGCTTCACAGATTTTCAGAACAATGTGGTGTAAAAAAGGAAAAATTCTTTTTTTTACACTAAAATGTTGTTCTAGCCTTCATTTTTCATTTTTGCAAGGGGATAAAAGAAAAAAACAAAAACAAACGTGTAGTGCAGTTTCTCCCGAGTATGGAAATACCCCACATGTGGACATAAAGTGCCAAGCGGGCACAGGACGAGCATCCAAAAAAAAAAAAAAAAGAGCGCCAATTGGCCTTTGCAAGCTGGATTTTACTGGAATTAATTTCAAGGGTCATGTCGCATTTACAGAGCCCTCGTGCTGCCAAAAGACTGGAAACCCCCCACAAGTGACCCCATTCTGGAAACTACACCCCTCAAGGAATCTAACAAAGGGGTTTAGCGAGCATATGGACCCCACTGGTGACGGGCACAAATGTGGAACAATGTGACGTGAAAGGGAAAATTTTCATTTTTTCACTTTCACGGCACAAATGTGGCCGTCATCAAGGGGTCCATATCCTCATTGCACCCCTTGTTAGATTCCATGAGGGGTGTAGTTTCTAGAATGGGGTCACTTGTGGGGGGTTTCCAGTGTTTTGGCAGCACGAGGGCTCTGTAAATGCGACATGGCGTTCATCATCCATTCTGGCCAAATCCAGCCTCCAAAATTCAAATGGTGCTTCTTCCCTTCGGAGGCTTGCCCTGCGACCACATGGCGCTTTATGTCCACATGTGGGGTATTTACGGACTCAGGGGGAATTACTCTACACATTTTGTGTGTTTTTTCTCTTTTAACCTCTTGTGAAAATGAAAAAAAGGCTAAACCAACATTATAGTGTAAAAAATGTAATATTTCATTTTCACGCCATATTGTTCCACATTTGTGCCCGTCACCAGTGGGGTCCATATGCTCAATACACCCCTTGTTACATTCCTTGAGGGGTGTAGTTTCCATAATGGGGTCACTTGTGGGGGGGTTCAACTGTCTTGGCAACACAGAGGCCTTTTAAATGCAACATGGCCCCTCGAAATCCATTCCATCCAAATCCAGCCTCCAGCTCCTTCCCTTTGGAGGATTGCTCTACACATTTAGGGCGACATGTATCATCTGACGTACGGATGATTTTCGGCGAAAAGTGGCGATTTGTGTATTTTTTTATTCGCAAATGGACGATTTGCGAATAAAATATTCGCAAATCGGCACTTTCCGCCGAGTACGCCGGGGAGGGGGTGTGAAGGGGGCGGAACGGAGGGCGCAGACTCAGAGTCCATGCGATTCACCATCTGTTCCGCCAAAAGATACGCCGAAAACCTACTCCAGTCCTCAGCTGGTGTAGGTTTTTCGGCGGTGCGCACCAGAGCGCACAGGATTTATGTAGAGGCAGTCCGCCTCCACATAAATCCCCGTAGCGCCGTACAAAACGCCGGACTTAAAAAAAACACTAAGCGGGACATTTTTTATCTTTTAACCCCTTGTGAAAATGAAAAAAATCAAGACAAGATCAATGATTTAGTGTAAAAATTTTACATTTTTTACACTAAATGTTGGTCTAGCCTTGATTTTTTCCTTTTCCACAAGGGGTTAAAAAGGAAAGTGAACACAAAACGTGTAGGGTAATTTCCCCTAAGTACGAAAATACCCCTCAAGTGGATATAATGTGCCATATGGGCACAGAGCAAGCCACCAAGGGGACAGAGCGCCATTTAGAGGCTGGAATGGAGGATGGAGGCCATGTCACAATTAAAAAGCTCCTGTGCTGCCAGGACAGTAGAAACCCCCACAAGTGACCCGATTCTGGAAACTACACCCCATAGGGAATCCAACAAAGGGTACAGTGAGCATATGGACCCCACTGGTGATGGGCACATATGTGGAACATGTGCCGTGAAAATAAAAAATACAATTTTTTTCATTTTCACACCATTAATGTGCCCGTCACCAGGGGGCCATATCCTCACTGCACCCCTTGTTAGATTCCTTATGGGGTGTAGTTTCCAGAATGGGGTCACTTGTGGGGGGTTTCTACTGTCCTGGCAGCACAGAGGCTTTGTAATTGCATCATGGCATCCTCTAATGCGAATGGCGGCCATACCTATTTAGTTGGGGAAAAGGGACCATTCTAATTTATTTGGGGGTATTAGGCCAATTATTAGTTTATAAGGTTGAAAATGACAGGTGTCCATCAAATTCAAACTGTGTTGATCCAGAGGAAGGCAAAAAACCCTTGTAAGGCAGACGACAGTAGCCTCATCACAGGGGAAAAATTCCTTCCTGACTCCATAATGGCGATCAGAATAATCCCTGGATCAACGTGACCCCTGAAATAGGAACAAGGGACAGAATTTAGATAATGTAGAACTCCGATGACGTGTGGTACGCCTTGAAGCGATCCAGTATGCAGAGGCCGGGGTGATCAGGACAGGTGTCACACTGGAAAATGGTGTCTTTCCTGATCCCCCTGTTACGCCACACTCTGCACTTCTTCTGGGGTCTCCGGTTTTCCAGTGTGGGGGACGTCACCTGGAAAAAGTTGCCCTGGTGCGATACGGGGTCCTTCATATCCAGAAGCGCTGGGTCCGCTCCATGGCTGCTAAATATTAGGGCTCTATTACTGCTTCTGATATATTGGGATCGTGCGGCAAGCTACAGTAGCTCGGGCAGCGAGGGACCGGAAGAGGGGGTGCTGGAATAAAAGTTATCCCCGTACAAGTGGTAACCTTTATCAAGCAGTGGGAAGATCAGTTCCCGAATGATCTCCCACTAACTCCGAGGATGGGGGGGGGACATCTGGGGTCTGGATTCGGGTGTCCCTTCCTTCATACACTCTAAGGGTACGTGCACACTGTGGAATGGTGAAGGATAACCCTTTGTGCATTCCGCAGCTGGCACCCGCCAGCAGACTGATGGAGGCGCGCGTCTCCACTCATGTCACACTCCATTCTATGCACGGGTGGATTCCGCCCTCTGTCCAAAGAATGAACGTGTTCATTCTTTGGACGGACAACGGAATCCGCCCGTGCATAGAATGGAGTCTATGACATGGGCGGAGACGCGCGCCTCCATCAGTCCGCTGGCAGGTGCCAGCTGTGGAATGCACAAAGGGTTATCCTTCACCATTGCACAGCAGGCACGTACCCTAAATCTGTAAGAGTACCCTGAGGTACGCTCACAGAGTTTGTAGAATTTCACGCCATACTGTCATCTCTTATTGGGACGGTACTGGCGGAAAAGACGTGTCTGGGGGGCCGCGTACGCTACGCTACCCCCAGACACGTCACTGGATGATGAAGATGAATGTAGCAAAAAAAGGATCCCCCCATTCATCCTCACTGGCTGTTTCGGTGTAGTAGGCAATAATAACGTATGCGTCCGACGCCGAAAACTCCCTGGGGGCCATTTTTATATTGGGATTGGTATATGGGGTATGTAAATGTGTAGTGGTGTAGTGTTTTTTTGACAGTAAGAAAAAAGTATCCCTACGCCAAGAAAGGAGCTGCTGATAAATGCCGCACTTATGTGCGGCACTTATCAGCAGACAGTGGCAGTAGGATATAGGGGGGAAAAAACGCCCCTACGCCAAAAAGGAGGAGTTGCTGATCAGCGGCGCACTTACTTGCCGGAGATTGCCGAGGCTCGCCGAACCAGAGTGTTTCCGAAGATTTCCGACGCTGGACCCGACCGAACCCGGAAGTCGCGCCGACGAGAAGAAGAGGACGAGCGGACCGCCGATCGCCGCTCCTGACGCCCAGATCAGGTGAGTATGGTACACCTGCACCACACACACCTGTTCTGCACCCCTCAGCTACCTAGCTGAGGGGTGCAGAACCCGGCAAAACAGTTTGTTTACAGTTTGACCGCCATGATGGGCCGGACGGTACTGGCCGGCCTATCACGGCGATCGTGGGGGTGGCATCGGCGCCATCTTTGGTGGGGACAAAAATGGCGATTGGTGCTATCTCGGACAGCACCAATCGCCGTTGCTTTCCGGGTCACTGGGTCACCGATGACCCGGAAAGCTGTTTTCAGCTGCTATATGCTGATCTGTATTGATCAGCATATAGCAGCGATCGTCGGCATGGGAGGGGTTAATCACCCCCGTGCCGACGAGCAGAGATGGCCTGCTATACATTATAGCAGGCCATCTTCCCTGACCGCTGTGTGTAAAAACACAGCGATCGGGGAAACATCGGGTGTAAGTATACGCCCGTTTGCGTTAAAGCCCATCCTGTGGGGGCGTATAGTTACGCCTGATGTCGTTAAGGTTAATGGTTTTTCTCTTCCTCATCACAATTTCCATGAAATATTGCTGATCGCTGATAAATGCTGATAGAAATGGAAATTTCTGTGATCATATTAAGTTCAAAAATATCTATCAGAAGAGAACAAAGATTATAAATTAACAGGTATGATGATTAAAAATACCTACTCACCCGTTGAAATAAACCTACTCACCCGTTGAAATAAACAGTCAAATAACCCAGAGAAGATTATTAAGTGGAAACTTACATGGAACATCGTGTACCCAGTTCAGCGCCTCTCTTATTATTATTAAAGGGGAATTCCAGGTAAATGTATAATCTGACACAATATAAAAAAGAATGAAATAAGTTCTGTGAAGCACCACAATTGATAGAATAAAGACATTACTGCAATACCTTGTATCACCACAATAAAATGTATGGAATTTGCAAGGGGAAACGGTCCGGTGGGGCTGGCATGAGCACCGAGGCTCCTTTAAACAGTTGGCCAGTAACGGTATCAGGAGAATAAATAGTAAATCAGTTTTTAAAATCTGGATACCATCTTTAATGTTGGAGACACATTATTTGGACTTATTTGGACTTTAGTTTTAGTTTTATATTTATAGCCTATTGATAGAACAATTGATTGCAAACTTGCTATTATATATGGAAATGCAATTCCTACAATTTCCTAATATAATAAATTCCTTTGATCCATCATTCATCAATCTAGAAAGTCTGATAATCCAGCATTTGTTTCTAGACCCAAACTGTAATATAATGTGTGACATAAAGACCAAAAGAAAAGGTTGGATAATCTCTGAAATTAGAAGTATCAGCTATAGTTCCTGCTTTACATTTGCACACAATCTTTGACTTCATGGCTGATATAAGACGTCTTGCTGTGAAGTTCTTAACTTCGTCATTGTCGGCTCTGGTTTGCACAGTTCACTGAGTAGAAACTAAATCTACGATGGACTTGCGATGAACCCTTTGTTGGACCTTTAATCTCTGCACGGCTGCAGTTCACTGGCAGGTTTGAAAGTAGTGAAACGTGTTGAGAGGCACCCTTGGTAATGAATGAAAGGCTGAAAGATCATAGGATCTAGCACAAAAACAGGATGATGTCATGGAGACAGGCTCTGGACCCATTCACTTAAAGCCATGTAAAGGCTTTTCCTTAGAGAGCAAAGTCCAACTGTGTTTGTGAGAGACACAGTAAGATGTGTTCTGGGTACAGAGGTCATTGTCTTCAAGTAATTTGCTCAGTTCATTCTCTTTTACTGCACATAATTCACTTTCCAATAGAACACAGTGGCCCTAAAACCCAGGAACTGTAATTGTCATATAGTGATTAGCATGATGCTATCAACTGTTATTATGTTTGCCCTGATAGTAACATGCAAATATTCAATAGAGCTACTTAGCATTCACTTGAATGTTCACACTTAAATACAGTATATTCATGCACATACACACACACACATATATATATATATATATATATATATATATATATATATATATATATATATATATATATATATATGTCCCTTTGGTGTTGTGCTGTGGTATGCTGAGGGGTTGTGTTGCTGGGTGGTGTAGTGCAACCTTAGGGCTCACCTTCTGAAACCTTCCTGTCACAGTGGGGTCCGAGGGTGCTGGGGCCCTTGTCTTCTTCAGCATACACACAGGGACATATTTTTAATAAAAGTCTTCACACAATAGCCGTGTGAGTATATTAAGACTTTACTTGAAGGATAACTATGTACAATCCAGTACAGGGTCATCTGATGACGGCAAACTGTTGGCTTGATCAGAGTCCTTTGCTTCAGGGGGAGGGTTACCTTAGTTACTATAGCTTAGACTTGGTGGATAAATAGGGTTTCAAGTAGACAAACCTGTTCCAGGGACTTTGCGGTTTTCCAGCCTTTATAAGGTACGTGTGAATAGGTACTTGAAGTTACTGAAGAGACTTGACGCTGTCAACGCTCGCTATCATGTAGGAGGAAGACGCATGGACACACTGACTTGAGAGCCAGGAAGATGTGGACGGTGAATGGGAGAGCCTCCATCACTTCACCAATCCGACAGCAGGCACTAAGAAATACAGAGGTTGTCCTGCTGAGACTTTGAATACACGTATTAATCCTTATGGCTGACTGGAAACAGGTTAGGGGGTTGAGGATGGAGTCTGACAGGATTACTGAGGTGACGTAGGGAGGTTAGATGTGACTCTGGCAATGCCAGACTACCAACTGTCACTGACAAGACCGCACAGCCCTTCTGGGTAGAAGGTGGGTGGCGCTAGCTTTCCCCTGGCCAATCACTACAGTGTGATAGGTTGCAGGGGAGGAGCACTGATCAAGCTCAACACTTGTATTATTAGTGATTAATACATAACAACATATTGAATAAATATATGACAGAAAACACTATCTCTCTCCATAAGAGAGTTAGGAAAAAGCAGCAAAAACATAGGTCCCAATACAGACTGTGTAAGGTTGCCAATAGCAACAATACATCTCCAGACGCCTGACAATAAATACCTTTCTGATTATATATATATTGTAGGGATCTTCCCGGGGGATGGTGTGTTTGGACACAGTTCACAGCAGACTTGGACTTGTAAAATAACAGCTTGGCGTTTATTTGCAGCATAAACAGTCCAGCAAACAGAAATACAGCAGCACCGTGCTTTAAGAATAAAACAAACAAAAAGGTCTTGCCCGTCTGGGCTCTTACTAACAGGTTGGCTCACCTATCTGACACTTATCACAGTGCGTCTTCCACCTGGATACCGCAGGATATACATAAGCTCCAGCAGAGGCTATGTTCACAGTTTGCTCCCAAACAGACACCCAGGCTGTTCACTCCTGGCTGAGAGCTACCACCTGCAGCTCTGCAGAGCTTTTACCTTTTCCAGGCTCATCAGAGCACACCTGATCCCAACACCCAAAGTGGATCGGGGGGAGGGAATGGCAAGTCCCACTACCAAAACCTACCTGCCATTCCATGTAAATCCAGGCCCGGTAAAAATAAATAACAACTCAGCAGCATAACACTGCTGAGCAACAGATCCATCCTGGACTTACCATCTCACCGTGTGTAGCAACCTACGCGAGATGTACACCCCCTCGAGCACTTCACCAGTGACATGTCTACATATCCCCCACCTCTTTTTCAGACCGGAGGGCTGAGCATTTTGTCCCCACAGACAGTGTACCCGTGATAGGGCGTCAGCATTCGCCTGTAATTTCCCTGGCCTGTGTTCGACAGTGAAATTGAAGTTTTGTAGGGACAGAAACCATCTAGTCACCCTCGCGTTTTTCTCTTTGTTAAGCTTCATTCATGTTAGGGGGGCATGGTCTGTCACTAACTTGAATTTTCTGCCTAACAAGTAATACCTCAGGGACTCTAGGGCCCACTTCACTGCCAGACATTCTCGCTCCACAATGGCGTAGTTTTTCTTGGCCGGGGATAGCTTCCTACTCAAGTACATCACTGGGTGCTCCTCGCCATTCACGACCTGTGAAACAACTGCACCTAACCCTGTGTTAGAGGCATCTGTCTGGACCAAAAATTCTTGCTTAAAGTCAGGGGTAACTAGCACAGGTTGTTGGCACAAGGCAGACTTAAGACTTTGAAAAGCCTTCTCTGCTTCTGGAGTCCATGTCACCATTGCTGACTTTCCTCCCTTTGTCAGGTCAGTTAGCGGTGCTGCAACTGTGGCAAAGTTTGGTACAAACCTACGGTAGTAGCCCGTAATACCCAGGAAAGCTCTGACCTGTTTCTTTGTGAGGGGTTTAGGCCAATTCTGAATTGCCCCAATTTTATTTAGCTGTGGTTTGATTAACCCCCTCCCAATAATGTAGCCCAGGTATTTGGCTTCTTCTAAGGCTAATGCACACTTCTCCGCATTTATGGTTAACCCTGCATCGCTTATGGCATCTAACACTGCCTGGACCTTACAGAGGTGACTTTCCCAATCCGGCCTGAAAATGACCACATCATCGAGGTAGGCAGCGGAGTAATCACGATGTGGTCGCAGAATCAAGTCCATCAACCTCTGAAAAGTGGCAGGGGCTCCATGTAACCCGAATGGCATCACTACGTATTGGAAGAGCCCATCAGGGGTGGAGAATGCAGTCTTCTCTCTAGCCTCAGGAGTGAGGGGGATCTGCCAGTAGCCCTTAGTGAGATCGAGGGTAGTTATGTACCTGGCATTACCCATCCTTTCTATTAACTCATCTACCCTGGGCATGGGGTAAGCATCGAACTTGGAGATCTCATTTTACCTTCTGAAATCATTACAGAACCTCCAAGTTCCATTGGGCTTTGGGATTAGCACAATCGGGCTGGACCACTCGCTCTGTGACACCTTAATGACTCCTAGGTCAAGCATACGTTTTACCTCGGATGATACGGCCTCCCTACGTGCTTCTGGTATTCTATAGGGCTTGAGGTTTACTCTGCTTCTAGGTTCAGTTTCAATGTGATGATGAATGAGATGTGTACGCCCCGGAAGGTCAGAAAACTTGTCTTTATTTTTCTGCAGAAATTCCTTAACCTCCTGCTTCTGTGACCCTGATAGAGTGTCACCAATCTTGACCGGAGGGGTTGGTTGTGACAAATTATTAACAGTGTTTGTCGCCACCAAGGATTCCCTGTCTTTCCAGGGTTTGATCAAGTTTATGTGATAAACTTGGAAAGTCTTCCTTCTACCTGGTTGGTGTACCTTGTAGTTTACCTCACTGATCTTCTCTACAATTTCATAGGGACCTTGCCACTTCGCCAAGAATTTACTTTCTACAGTGGGAACAAGTATGAGGACCCGGTCACCTGGGCTAAATGTCCTAAATCTTGCAGAACGATTGTAAATTCTACTTTGACCATTTTGCGCACTCTGGAGGTGTTCGTTTAACAGGGGCATTACAGTGGCTATACGTTCCTGCATTTGTGCTACATGTTCTATAACACTCTTGTATGGGGTGGACTCCCTTTCCCATGTCTCTTTTGCAATATCCAACAAACCCCTAGGGTGACGACCATACACCAACTCGAAGGGAGAGAACCCTGTGGAGGCTTGGGGCACTTCCCTAATAGCAAACATCAGGTAAGGTAGTAAGTGATCCCAATCACGACCATCTTTTTCCACTACTTTTTTTAACATATGTTTCAGGGTTTTATTAAACCTCTCCACTAACCCGTCTGTCTTGGGATGATATACAGAGGTACGTAGGTGGGAGATTTTAAACAGTTTGCATAGATCCTTCATCACCTTTGACATAAACGGGGTACCTTGGTCGGTCAAGATTTCTTTGGGGATCCCCACCCTGGAAAACATATAAAACAACTCACGTGCAATTGTCTTAGATGCAGTGTTTCTTAGGGGCACAGCCTCAGGATAGCGGGTCGCATAGTCTAAGACAACTAAGATGTACTGGTGGGTCTTGATGGGAGCCATGGGAGCGGACGCATGAGACGTGAGCGCTCGTAGCTCCTCCCCCTACCCACCACATGCTTCCGGACGCCGGGTAAACCGCGCTCTGAGCTCCGATAGTGGCAACGAGATGGATTACCTCCGGTGAGGCTATCAGGGAGACCCGACAAGCTGAGAGGACGAGAGACGACTGAGTGGCTGGACCGTGGCTACTTGTGAAGGCAGCGGATAGCGGCGGTGATACAGTGGATGGTCGCGTCTGAGACCTCTGTGTCCTGAATGCTTTGTGCCGGGGAAACTCATTGTATGGAGGTGCAATGCTGAAGGGAATCTGACACACACTAGTGATTGAGGAGGAGAACCGAGACAATTGCTGAGAGAGCCTGCTAATCTGTGAAAACGGGTGAGATCGCTCCAAATAGTGTGCTACTGAAACTGTATGAAGCATTACTTAACTGTTTGGAGTTGTGTGTGCCTAGAGTCCCCTTAAGATTTTCTGAGTCAATCCATATTGATACAGTGTCTGTGGAACTTTGACATGAGACTTGACCTAATCTACATCACGTGTTGTATCTGGAGCCCTAGGAAGAGACTTGATTTAACCCACTCTAATGTTGCGCATGTAGAGCTCTAACAAGAAAATTTGATATTATCCATATTAATACTTCGTGTCTGGTAACTTAGCAAGTGATTTTGACCTAAGGGATACTAATATCGTTTGTCTGGAGTTCCAGAGAGAGATTGGACTTTAACCATCTAACCTATACTAATACTGAATATTCTGAGCTTCACCAGGACACTAGATCTGATCTATATTTGTTTAAAGCTCTAGTAAGAAATTTGGAACAACTTGTACTAACATTGTGTACTGGGATCCCTAACAAGAGTCTTTAAGTTAACCCTCACTAATATCTTTTCTTTTTCTTGCTTTTTCTTTTACTGGTTGCACCTTGTGATATTGTTGTGGCTGAATAGCGATTTTAAGCTATAGCTTTATATTGGTATAAGAGAGCTGGTAGGTGAGATGGGGGCAAAGAAGAAACCTGATGAACAGCAAACCCGTAAATCAGGGGGTCCAACTAGTAGTAGTCTCTTAGGGCCTAAGGGTCCAAGTCAAAAAATTGAGAAATTTCTACAAACGTCGGCAAATGCAGATAGGAGGCGGAGCTTGAACAGTGACACTGTAACTTCCCACCCCCCCTTAGAGGAGTCTGGACAAATATCAGAGGGGATAGAAGAGGAAGAGGTTGAGGGGGCGTCTGCATTAAAGTATAAGACTCAGGATACAGAGTTATTGGGAAAGATGTTTGGCATGATACAAAAGTTGGATAACTCACTAACAGAGGTTCTGTCACAGATGGGATCTATTAAGGCAGAGGTTTCGTTTGTTCGGAATGATCTAGGTAAAATGAATGAAAAAATGAACGAAATTGAAAGAAGAGTGGTTTCTGTGGAAAGTGTTCAGACTAATTGTTTGGAAGATGTAAAGGAGTTGAAGCAAAAGGTTGAACATACTCAGAGGAAACTGGTAGAGATAGAGGACAGAGATAGGCGTTCTAATGTAAAGCTGGTCGGTTTCCCTGAAGGGAGTGAGGGTAAAAACTGTACACAGTTTATCCATGACTGGTTGGTTGGGACATACGATATAGGAAAATTGTCCAAATATTTTGGAATTGAGCGGGCTCATAGAGTGCCAATGAAAGAGAGGGCTCCAGGGGCTCACCCTAGACCGATTCTGGCTAAACTCTTCTTTTACAGAGATAGGGATACTCTGTTGGAACTTAATAGAAAGCAAAGTGAAATAATGTACAATAATAACCGAATAAGTATGTATCCAGACTTCTCCTATGATACACGCAAAAAGAGGATGAGCTTCATAGGGGTAAAAAAAAGAATGTTGGCAGCAGGGATTAAGTACGCTTTGCTATTCCCAGCACGTCTTAGAGTGATCTACTCAGATACTACTATTTTTTTTGATGATGTTGCTGAAGCTTCCCGGTGGATGGAGCTGAAGGGAATTTGATATACTAAGTTGCCGGATATAATATAACGATGTCTTTTTTGTTTCCTTAGTGAAGTATTGTGGTGGGGAGGGGGGATGGCTAGGTAAGAGACAGACTGCGTAAACGTTATGTAGTCGGTCGAATGGGGGGGTGGGGGGAGGGGGGGAGGGGGGGTCTGATGGGAGGGGGGAGGGAAGAGGGGGGGGGGGGTGGGGGTTAGGGGTGGTGAGGGGGGGTTGGGGGGGAGGGTTTTTTTTTTTTTCTTCGTCTCTCTCTTTCTCTCTCTCTCTCTCTCTCTCTCTCTCTCTTCTGCCTTCCTTCCTTGGAGCCTCCTTTGCTCTGGCATCCTGTATATGTGTGCCTATGTCTTGTATACTAACTTTTCTGTTTTGAGCAATGACAGAGACCCTTAGAATTGTTTCTTGGAATGTACGGGGGTTGTCTGGTAAAGTTAAGAGGGCTGCAGTATTTAGTGCTCTCAATCATTATTTGCCAGCAATTATTATTCTGCAAGAAACTCATCTAGTCCCAGAGACAATTGAAAAGACAAAAAGGAGATGGATGGCAGAAAACTATCATTCTACCTTCTCCTCTTACTCTAGAGGGGTTAGTATCCTGTTCCATAGGTCTCTAAAAGTAGAGATAATCAACTCTCATATAGATAAACTGGGAAGGTTTGTTGTAGTCCATATGTGGTGTGAGGGTATAGAGATGGTGTTAGCGGCTGTGTATTTCCCTCCCCCCTTCTCCTCTAGGATGTTTCTCGAGATCGATAATCATATGCATAAAATGGCTAGCTGCCCTAAATATATCTTAGGAGACTTTAATGAGGTGTTTGTGGACTCTATGGATAGATTCAGAATGGGTGGGAGGTTGGGGAAGCAGGGAAGTACACAGCTCTATAAAATTACAGGAGAACTGGGTTGGAGAGACCTATGGAGGGAGGTAAATGGAGACTGCCAAGAATATACCTGTGTTAATAAAACTCATAAGGTGATGTCGCGCATAGATTTAGCGCTGGGTACGGATGTTAGTGTGTCCCTAGTGAAGAGGATAAAAATTGGAAGGCGAGGATTGTCAGACCATGCCCCGTTAATACTTGAACTGTATAAGAGAGAGAGCATTATCTGTAAACCTATAAGAATAAATGCATTTTGGATTAATTTAATCCAGATAGACCTAGAAGTTGAAAATAAGGTTTTTTTTGAGACTAATAAGGGCACTGCATGCTTAAGTACTGTCTGGGATGCGTTCAAGGCAACTTTACGAGGTATATTACATCACAAAATTTCATGGTGGAAGAAGGATGCAAAGAGAAGAGAGGAGGAATTATACAATGTGGTTAAAAATTCTGAGGTAAGGTATAGGAAGGTACCGTCAGAGGATAATTGGAAGGAATGGATGCAGGAGAGAGATAAATTAGATA
Organism: Dendropsophus ebraccatus; assembly: GCF_027789765.1. Lineage (NCBI taxonomy): Eukaryota > Metazoa > Chordata > Amphibia > Anura > Hylidae > Dendropsophus > Dendropsophus ebraccatus. The sequence goes on from NC_091457.1 coordinate 68,013,936, forward strand.
AAGCGTTAGCTCTTAAAGTAGAAATTAAAGATCAGTTTCGGAAGGCCAATAAGGGTATAGAGGGTGAGGGGCCGGGAAGGCTATTGTCCCGGGTAATTAGCCATCAACAAAGCAGTAAGGGGATTGTGGCCATGAAAGGTGGAGATAAGATAGTTACATCTAATAAGGAAATTTTAGAGGTGTTTAAGAACTATTATGAAGCATTATACTCATCGGAGTTGAAGTGGGGGTGTGAGGCTATTGGGGATTTTCTACGGGGAGTCTCAATTCCTAAACTTACTGAGGAACAGATGAAGGATCTCGAGAAACCCATCACTAAGTTGGAATTGAAAAATGCTCTGAAGGGTATGAGGGATGGTCGGGCTCCGGGGTCAGATGGGATTCCCGTAGAGATCTACAAGGCAATGGAAGATTCCTTTTTGGAGGAATTTTTGGAAGTGCTAAACTTCTCTCACTCTGTAGGAATATTGCCTGATTCGTTGAATGAAGCTGTGATAGTAGTAATACTTAAAGAGGGAAAAGACCCACTGAGCCCGGAGTCATATAGGCCTATATCCCTGATTAATTCGGATGTCAAGGTTCTTGCTACAGTTTTGGCAAAGCGGATGGCTGGGGTTATAACATCATTGGTACATAGGGACCAATCAGGCTTCATACAGGAGAGGGGAGTATATTCTAATATACGTAGAGTGTATTCTAATATACAGGAGGTCAGGGGTGGCTCTGAGGGTAGGGCGTTGGTCTCACTCGACGCGGTCAAAGCTTTTGATCGCGTCGAGTGGAACTACTTGTGGACCGTTATGGAGCGTATGGGATTTGGCCCGAGTTTTATGCAGTGGATACGGATTTTGTATGCGGCTCCAAGGGCTCGGGTACTTGTTAACTCTGTTTTGTCTGATGCTTTTTGTTTGACGAGAGGGACGAGACAGGGGTGCCCTCTGTCCCCGCTCTTGTTTAATTTGGCGGTAGAGCCTTTGGCTATTATGATTAGAGATGAGGTAGATATAGGGGGTTTTGCATATTCAGACAGAATTGAGAAGATATCGTTATTTGCTGATGACCTTCTGCTCTTTCTTTCTAACATTAAAACCTCGGTCCCAAAGCTGATACAACTTATAGATACATTTGGGGATTATTCAGGTTTTGCTATCAATTGGACCAAATCATCACTAATGTTGTTTCATGAAAGTGACCGTGGTGATTTTGGACAATTGAGAGTATGTGTACCAGGGGAATCAATTAGATATTTGGGGATAGAACTTTCGGTTGAAATAGAAAAATTTATTGGCCTTAATGTGATACCGCTCATTTCCAAAATAAGAAAAAAAATTCAAATATGGAACAAACTTCCGATTGGTATGGCGGCTCGGATGAGCATTATCAAAATGGTCATACTACCCCAAGTTCTTTTTGTATTAGCAAATAGCCCCGTGTGGATAACAAAAAAATGTTTTCGTCATATAGTTACATTGTGTAATGTGCTTATATGGAAGAATAAGAATGTGAGAATTAGATATGATACGTTGATTCAGGATAGGAGTAAGGGTGGCTTCAAACTACCAGACTATGAGCTTTATTTTCTAGCTGCCCAAATGGTGTATATTGTAAAATGGAAGGCATATGACTTCACGGGAATGTGGGAGCGGCAGGTGAATCAATTTCATCCTGATTTGCCGACTTTGCTTGAGGCGGACAAGATTGGTAATAAAAACAACCCTATAGATTATATGATAAAAAAAGTGTGGTATAGTGTTAAAAGGAAATTAGAACTTAAGGGGATAAAACACATTACGCCGTTATGGAAAAATTCACGAATTAGCGAACTGCACAAAATAGACGATCCTATATTTTGGGTAAAGAAGGGAATTCACAAGATAGATCACTTAATAGATAAGAAAGATAGAAATATTAAGAAGTTTGAGGTATTGCAAAAAGAATTTGGAGTTAGTTATAGAGAACACTTTAGATATATACAAATTAGACATGGATTTAAGGCAACACAAGATAAAGATATATTTAATACACAAGATCACATCTTATTCCAGCCACAAATACTACACGTTAAGAAAGGTCTTATAGGGAAGATATATAAACTTATCGCACAGAAAATTAAATATAGAGTTAGTACACAGTACAAAATAAAATGGGAAGAAGATCTTGGGATAGAGAATATTGATTGGTCTGTAGTTTTTGAAGCGGCAAAGGAGTGTAGTCCCCGTTTAAACCACACGGTCTCACAGCTGTTCATAATATATAGGACACATTATACTCAGCTGAAATTAGCAAAAATGAAGATCAGAAATACAGATGTATGCACTAGATGTTCGGGAGCAAGGGGAGATTTGATACATATGCTGTGGAGATGCCCCAAACTGTTTAGATACTGGCAAGATGTAATAACAGAACTAGAAAAAGTTACTAGTACTAAAATCAATTTTGAACCTTTGTGTTGTATTTTGGGGATTTTCACAGATGTAAGATGCTCTGTATATACAAAAAAAATGCTTGCTAAAACCTTGTTTGCAGCTAGAAACTGTATCCTAAGTCAGTGGATACAACCTCAGCCACCAGAGGCTTCTAGTTGGAAAAAAGTTGTCAATAATATAATAGTGATGGAATATATAAGAGCCAAGAAAAATAATAGGATCCAACCGTTTAGGAAAATATGGGAAATGTGGCCATTGGGAAAACAGTTGGGAGGGGCTGATGGGGTTGGGGGGGGGGGGGGAGGGAGGGGAGAGAGAGAGATCTAGGTCTTAGGATTTTTTTTTTTTTTTTTTTTTGGGGGGGGGGGGGGGGGGGGAGGGGGAGTTGGGATAAAGTAATTTTTGTATTCTTTTTCTTTATTCTTCCCATATATTTGTAAAAGTATGTTGTTATAGGAGGGCAAGAGATTATGTATGATTATATTATTTGTGTATAACTTAAGTTAAGGAGAAAGTCTGGTATAGTTATTTGGGGTGGTACATCCATGACAGATTGTGATCGGTGGAGTGCTCGCGGAACTCCTGGGTTGTGCGATAAAATATTGGGGATAGTTTTGGGGGTGACCATGGGGGAGGCCGCTTTCGCCTGCCTGGGCGGGGGGAGTGCCCCGGGCTGAGATGTTTTGGTATGAATGGCCTTATTTCAGGGAGGGGAGGGAGAAAGGAAGAAAAAACAATTTTTTTTTTTTTTTTTTCCCGTGTGTTTGCGCTGCTCTGTATATAGGAAAGTATAAAAGGAATTAATAATATATAATATAGGGATAGAGGATGCGAGAGTCCCTCTTCTCTGTCTCTTCTCTTTTCGGATAGACCTTGTCCATGAGCAGCCCCAGTGCGGTGTGTGTATGATTCCTGCATTTCAGGGTGTCAGACTCGATCATAATATATGGTTGTTTGTCATCAGGGGAGAGCGGGATAAGCGTGAAACCTCCACAGTGATACTGGGGAGGGATTTGCGCAGTTTCTAAAACTGTGGTGGATTTGCTGTGTGTTAGAAATCCATCTGAGAAAGGTGGGTGACTGACGCTGGTAAATATACCGAGTGTGAGAGGGGGGGCTGCCGGGATTTTAGTCTGCTGAAGGGAGGTGAAATGTACTAATAGTTATATTATATATATACAGAGGGTGTGTATGTTTTTTTTTCTTTTTTTTTTTTTTTTTTCCCCTTTTCTCTTTCTCCTTTGATTTGTTGTTTGTGTGGCTTGTTTGTCTGGCCTGGGGTGCTTCCCATGCGTGGGCGGGGGGGGGCGGAGACCCTGCACGGATAGAAACAATAAACTAAACTCATAAGCTAGTGGGAGGGGGAAGCGTGAGCTAGAACTTCAGCACCTCATAATAAGAGGATTTATAGAGGATGTTCCGCGGGTTCGACTCCATGGAAAAAGAGGATATGTACTGGCCTAAGGGCTCTATTGGAAGATAATTTTTTTTTTTTTTTTTTTTGGGGGGGGGGGGAGGGGTCTGTGTGTATGGGGGGGAATGGGGTATAGTTTTATTCTTGTTTTTGATTATACTGTTGTAATTATTTATGGATATAATAAAAGAAAAAAAAAAAAAAAAAAAAAAAAAAAAGAGATCCATCCATACAGAATTCAAAAAAAAAAAAGAAAAAAAAAAAAAAAAAAAAAGATGTACTGGTGTCCCCTAGCCGACTTTACAATGGGCCCCACTAAGTCCATTGCAATGCGATCAAAAGGTACCTCTATGATGGGGAGCGAAACCAAAGGACTGCGGAAATGTGACACTGGAGCGCTAAGCTGACATGTGGGGCAGGACTTGCAGTACTTTTTAATGTCAGCATAAATCGCAGGCCAATAAAACCTCTGGAGGACTCTCTCCTGCGTTTTGTCAGTCCCCAAGTGTCCCCCAAGAACATGATTATGGGCCATGTCCAATACCTGACGACGGTACGACTTAGGCACCAGAAGCTGTTCCACAACCTCGTCATTATTTTAGTGACTCTATAGTATAGGTCGTTAGTCACAGAAAAATGTGGAAATCTTTTTTCAGCATCTGGTTCCTGAGGTACCCCATTCATAACCGCAACCTGCTCTCTCGCATTTTTGAGAGTGGGGTCCTGCAACTGTGCAGTACCAAAATTATCCCTAGACACCTCTAAGTCTGGAACATTCTGGTAAGTGGGAGGAGCCTCTTCCTCACCAGCCAGGACCTGCAAAGGAAAAGCATCATTTTGATCCTGTACATTTCTATCATTTACCGTGGGTAACTCAATAGACTTAGGGGTATCCTCACTCCTTTCAGGGGATTTTCTTTTTCCCCATAGAGCCCAGAACAATGGAAAATCACGCCCCAATATCACATTATACATAAGGTTTTAACCACACCCACTTCATATTGTACAGCGCCTAGTTCAGTCCTGACATTAGCCAGTACTATAGGGTAAACCTTTGTATCACCATGTATGCACACGACGCTCATATGTCTTTTTGGCACATAGTCCTCAGTCACCAGGCTGGCATGCACCAAGGTGACAAGGCTTCCTGAGTCCAACAACGCCTTAATAGGAAAGTCATTGACAGTAATGTTGCAGACTTGCGGTTCAGTCTCTAGTCCAGGGACTACAACACATGACGGTTCCGCAAATAGCGACTGACGCCGGCTAACATCACACTCCATGGGCTCACTGGTAAGAGGACAATGGGCAGAGATATGTCCCGTCTCATGGCACCTTCAGCACTGGATAGGGCCTGGTCTTCTTGGCAGGGAGTCCTTTTTAGGGCCACCCAGCCACCTGGGACCATCAGCAGTCTTTTGCCCCTGAGCGCTCTTCCCTCTATCAGCCCCCCTCCACACTCCCCCAATAGATGGAAGTCTCTTACCAGCTGACGGCACAGATCTGGCACTCCGGGGAGGTGAAGGTGCTGCAGGAACATCACGGAGGTAGTCCTAAGTCGCCTGGAACCTCTCCACAAGGTTGACAAGTTCGTCGGCATTCTTAGGGTCACCTTGTCCCACCAAGCGTTGCAGATCAGCAGGAAGTGCACGGAGGTAGCGATCCATCACGACCCTCTCTAGGATCTGGGCAGGAGTAGAGGTGTCTGGCTCCAACCACTTTCTTGCCAAATGGATCAGGTCATACATCTGGGACCTCGCTGACTTGTCCAGACTGTAGCTCCAGTTGCGTACCCTCCGGGCATGGACAGCAACATTAACTCCTAGTCGGGCAAGTATCTCTGCTCTTAGCTGAGGATAGTCTTTGACCTCTTGCTCACTGAGGTCATAGTAGGCCTTTTGAGGTTCGCCTGTTAAATAGGGAGCAATGACCTCTGCCCACTCAGTGGAGGGTAACTTTTCTCGCTCAGCTACACGCTCAAAGACAGTTAAGTAGGCCTCAACATCGTCATCAACAGTCATCTTTTGCAGCGCACGCTGCACAGCTCTTCTCACAGACAAAGTCTCTGGAGCGGCGGTGGATTAGCACCTGCAGGCGCCTCTTGCTTTGCTATCAGGTGCTCAATGAGTTTCTGTTGTTGAGCCATTGCCTGTTGTTGTTGAGCCATCGCTTGCTGATGTTCAGCCATTGTCTGTTCATGGCGCAGGTTAGCATCTGTCAGAGCCTGTTGTTGCTCCATATTAGCCTGCTCATGGCGCAGATTAGCGTCTGTTAGAGCCTGTTGCTGTTGCAGATTCACTTGCATTAACTGCTTCATCATCTCCTCCATGTTGCTTGACTGTTTTTGGAGTGAAGCAGCAGTCTTCACCCAGCACATAAGCAGCTGTAGCCAAGTTGATGCACACCGTTGCCCCTAGCAACCGTTTTGCCCGCATCCTCCACCAATTGTAGGGATCTTCCCCGGGGATGGTGTGTTTGGACACAGTTCACAGCAGACTTGGACTTGTAAAATAACAGCTTGGCGTTTATTTGCAGCATAAACAGTCCAGCAAACAGAAATACAGCAGCACCGTGCTTTAAGAATAAAACAAACAAAAAGGTCTTGCCCGTCTGGGCTCTTACTAACAGGTTGGCTCACCTATCTGACACTTATCACAGTGCGTCTTCCACCTGGATACCGCAGGATATACATAAGCTCCAGCAGAGGCTATGTTCACAGTTTGCTCCCAAACAGACACCCAGGCTGTTCACTCCTGGCTGAGAGCTACCACCTGCAGCTCTGCAGAGCTTTTACCTTTTCCAGGCTCATCAGAGCACACCTGATCCCAACACCCAAAGTGGATCGGGGGGAGGGAATGGCAAGTCCCACTACCAAAACCTACCTGCCATTCCATGTAAATCCAGGCCCGGTAAAAATAAATAACAACTCAGCAGCATAACACTGCTGAGCAACAGATCCATCCTGGACTTACCATCTCACCGTGTGTAGCAACCTACGCGAGATGTACACCCCCTCGAGCACTTCACCTGTGACATGTCTACAATATATATAGTGGTACCTTTGTTCACGAACGTGATCAGTTATGTAAGGCTATTCCAGAACTGAGCAGTTTGAGTTCTGAGCTGTGTGTTCCCATAGGGAACAATGTAAATGTGTTTAATGGGTTTTTGCACTCCATGGGTGCAGAGCCCCAGCCCACAGACTGTAAAGATTAGCAGTAAGTTGTGGTGCATCCTGTAAAGGAGTGGGGATTCCCGTCATAATGACAAGAATCCCCTCTCTAAGCTGGTGTTTAAAGTGGGGAGAGAGAGAGGCAGAAGGGGGGCAGCTGTTTGAGCGTGCCATGCTCCTGCTCCAAATTAAAACAGGCGTCGATTTATACCAGGACAATGTGGTGTGCCGTCAGTGCCCTCACTCATGCACCACCATTCTCCGTGCCTCTCCGCTCTCCATGCTCTCCGCTCAAAGAATTGAGCAGAGGCGCACAAGGCCTCCCATTGATAGAGATAGCAGACGGGATTTGGTGCGGGCGGGGGTTCCAAATGGAATTTCGGTGCCGATTCCCTAATGTGAACGGGCCCTTAATTGTTTTTCTCTGCTCCACTCACTCTCTCCCCTGCTAAATTCCTTCTGGCTACTTCACGGTTAACTTTTCTTTTGTTTCAGTAATTGACAGCTGGTTTCTCCACTCACCTTACTGTTTCTGTTCTGTGTGTGGCCAATTGCCTTCTGAACCTGGTTCCTGGTCTCCTATATATGGTCTGCCTATACCTTGCTGGCTATTTAGTCTAGGTACCTTCTAGCAAGCTTAGTCCCTCTTGTGATTTTCTTGTGTGTTTCTTTTGGCTTATCTGACCTCTGGTCTCTTACTCTGACTATCCTGGTCTTCCGCCTGCCCAGAATTTTTGCCTGTGACTTGTACTCTTGTTGGATTACGTTGTAGTTTTGTTGCCTGATCGTTGTGACCTTGGCCTGTTTGACCATCCCTACTTGTTTGACTATTCTGTTTGTGTTCTGTGTTGTCACATACCTTAAATCAGGGACGGTTGTCCAGTTGCCAGCAGCCGCCTAGGACTGATTGTGGCAAGTAGGCATGGACAGTGAGCAGGGACAAGTACAGGGTCCACTGTCTGTGCGTGTCTTCCCCATTCCTTTACTGACTGAGTGTACGACCCCGTCATACCAGACTACTTTGGCACCCTACTAATATAGACATTAAATCTCTTACCAACCTGTTGTTGAAGGGTACCTTGCGGTTTAGAGAAAAACTACCCCCTCACTTCCTCCTCTCTCCTACCATACATCGCTAAACTAAATCCACTGAATAGCTCAGTATTAATGAAAGATAACACTATCCCTACAGAATAATATATTCAGTCTCTGGTGGTACCATATAATTAAAATTTTCTCCAACTGATAACCCCTAAACAAACCTTTGTTGCCATCCTGGGATCAAACAGATCTAAGAAGAAATTAACCAGGATAGAGAAGGCCTCTTTTTCTACTTTTTTTTCCTACTTCTACAATTTTCTACTTTCAACTCTTGTTCTACCCTGCAGCGAAGCAGGAGGGGTTGTCGTTGACTAGGGTAGCTTTGTCAGTGTTATGACTGCTAGGTGGGTGTAGGGTCACTTGGGCACTTGTCATGGTAGCCTGGAGTGGCATTGGTGCCCACCTCCAGTCAGACAGGCACTGTTTCCGCAGGTTTGGATAACCCAAATATAACCTGGTGTGTAGGTGCAGAATGATAGAGTCCAGTAGTTTAAACAGAATAATGTCTGTTTACATAAATTCTTCAGTACAATACAAAAATAAGGCTTTGGTGACTGCAGGTGCAGACAAGAGGTAAAAGAAGTAGTAACTGTAGAGATGAGAATAGAGGAGCCCTTTCCAAGGTAGCTGTGTGATCTGCCGGGATAGCGTAGTTGAGAGAAGAAGAAGATACTCCTACTCATGCATCTGACTGCCCTATACCCAACAGTGTTGAGATACCCCTCCTGTAAGGGTAGTACGAGGTCCCAGGACCCTATGCTGGATTGAGCAGACTTCCCGAAACTTTTCAGAACAGCCGTACATTACAGTAGGATACGTAGGCAAGTTGCAGCTTTGTCCTACTGGGGCCAGTACCTATATGCTGCCCTGTGTCTTGTAGAGAGTATCCCTGGCATGGACAAGGTGATCCTCAGAGGACGTCCTTACCTCCTAAAGGAATCTAGCAATGCATGCTAGGGCTATTGACTTGCTTACCAGGCCCTGACTTCACAGCAGCAGGAACTGTCTCTGTGTTGCTCTCTCTGGTGACTGAAACTAGAAGACCCTCCCACCAGGAACTAACCTCCCTTTTATAGGGGCAAATTAAACCTCCTAGTGATTGGTGGGCTTTGTGGTGCAAAAGAGAAAAGGAAGGTGATAGGATAGAGCAAGGAAAACACCTGCACCTGTGATTGGAAGAAAACACACATGTGACAAATACAGTTAACCCAATGCTTCCTTCAGCTGTGCAGACTATAAAAACATACAGAAAACACTGTAGTGACACCTAGTAGGAAGAGCACACAATACACTTTTCTTTTAATCCCACTGTGGGAGTGAGTTACTTTGCCCAGGTGCATAAAAGACTTAGTGCACACCTGTGCCGGGACACTACAACACCACTGTTCCTCCTATGTTGGGAGACTGAGTTGGGGATACAGCTATCCGATTCTGACAGGAAAACAATCCTGAAAAAGTCCCATTTTTTTGTGCTATGTGAAACTGCAGAAAAATCGATATAAACTTCGGTATTAGATGCCAGAAGTCCTCTACCATTTGCATCTTTTGCCCTCCAAGATATGCTGGTACACTCACTGGAATACTGGGTGCCTTTCCCACGTCTGGAGGGACTGTCCACTAAATAAAATCCTTCTGGTTGGAAGTAGAGAGCGCAATAAATAAGGTATGTTCCCCTCCAATCACCTTTACTATACAGAATGTTGTCAACCCTTCTAGAGGATCTTTAGCTACGCACATGGTTGCATCAGCCAAACTGTTGATCCTTTTTAATGCTTTTTTTGCTTTTATTTTGTATAGCATACACTGGTTTTTCAGCACTTTACATAGGTTTTGACAATAATTGCTCCCTGTCCCCATTAGGGCTTACAATCCAAATTCACCTACTTGTATGTTTTGGGTGTGGGAGGAAACCAGAGTACCCGGAGGAAACCCACGCAAACACAAAGAGAACATACAAACTCTTTGCAGATGTGGCCCTTGCCCTTAGTAGATCCCCTCCCACCTTACATCAGTGGACAGATAAATCAGATCTGTAGGTTGAAGACGCTGTCCCGTTGGGTTGACTGCAGACATGGTGCCTTTTTGAAAACCTGTTCAGCATGGTTTGCTTATAAATCATGTTACAAACTCCCCTACATGCCCCCTTCTACTGCTGCCAGATGTGGACTGGCTGGCTTCTAGGACCACGTGATGACAAGGCTTCTCTCTGCCCATATGTTTGAGCATAACTGATGTTGACGGTTTGTGATTGTTATTTATAGTGGGACTCTGCTTGCTGGTTCTGATATTTCATTTTGGGACTTTCCCTGACGACTCCTTGGGCTCAAGGTTACACTGGTTCCTATGGATGCCTCACAGCTCTCTGGGAAGTATAAACATTGTGCACCTACCCTCTCCAACTTTGCTTTACCCACTACCCTCCTTTTCATCTGCACCATGCATGTTGCTGGAGCTTCTCCCACCACTTCCTTATACCCCCTATTTTACCTATTATTACTGTTGACTATTTAATTCTTATCTGTATACCAACACTTCTTTAATAAAACATATAAAAAAAACTTAAGTCTTACAGCACTTATCAGCTGCCATATGTCCTGCAGGTACTGGTGTATTCTTTCCAGTCTGACACAATGCTTTCTGCTGCCACCTCTGTGTATGACAGGAACTGTCCAGGGCAGTGAAGGTTTTCTCTGGGGATTTGCTACTGGTCAGCAGCTGAAAAGTATTGGAAGACTTGAGATTTTGGACAATAACAAATGTATATATGTTAGAGTAGGGGACTGAATGACACAAGACTGGTACAGCCCTGAAGCTGGCACCCACCCCCCTGTCCCTGCCTTCTTGCCTCAACTGCCCTAAGCAGCAGTGGAAAACTAGGTGGCAGTCCCTAACTTAAATAAGTTAACACGGAACAAGACATACAGACAAATAACACAATTGATCAGGGTCAATAAGTCCAGGTCAAAACACACATTAGAAAAGCAGTTCAAAAATGGGTTGGTGAGGCCGTGGCCGTGGCTACATCAAAAGGTAGCGCCTCCACCCCCTAGCAACCGTCCGGGATGGTCGCATAGATGCTGTTGGCACGCTCCCTGCACCCGGCCAGGCCAATTGTCAGGGGCGCCGCTGGCAAGGGGCCTGTCGCATGCTCTGGCATCGGTGTGGGCCGGGCATGCAGATAGTTTCCTAACAATATTACTTTCTTACACTAGATGATTTAAAAGATTTTATTTTGCTGGAGTTCTCCTTCAAATGATGGGTGGAATACATGATCCAAGATGGGGGATGCCATTATACCATAAAAGAAAAACAAAACAATTGGCCAACAAATCCAATACCACACATTTAGATCTCTAGATGCACTCTACTGACCTTTCCCAACAGTACATGACAAGGAGATTTGCACCAAAAAGTCTCTATACCTTTCTGTGTCAACTGGACATAAAGGTTATAGGTTTGGATATAAACAAAGAGAAAGAATGCTTCTAATTGAAGACATCAATTAGACATCTTAATAATTATAAAGTACAGTATATTAAAAAGTATTATTCTATGACTACTATTATTAATATATATATATATATATATATATATATATATATATATATATATATATATTTGATAATATTTCTGCCCTTGTTCACAACTTGTCAAATCATCTTGTCACTGACACTTTATGAGCAGACAGCTGTACGTTTTTTCCCCCCTTTACACCAGTCTGGCTTATACTCTACAGTGCCTACCGATGCTAAGCACTAGAGATTCATGTCGGGGATGATTTCTGTTCTGGCTGCTCTTATCATTTATGATAATCTCAGATGTCAACTCATTTGTAACACATTTAATAATGCATCGATCACAAACCCCAATGCATCCTATATTTTACAGCATCTCAAACCTGGAGGAAGACATATAACACCCTCAAGACAATTTTCCTTGGAATTGAGGAGTTAGAATTCTGCACCAATAGATTGTTGTCAACACAATTCACTTGTCCTCAGGAAGCCCCCGACGGACATCATGTCACCTCTAATCCAGTTATCTCTTCCTTTGGTGGATTGTATTTATGCTTTTTAGATTTGTTTTGCATGGGGAGTGCTGACCTGGCACCTTTATACCATCTCTTCAGCAGCTTCCGTTATGATAGGTTAGCAGTTCTGGGATTGGACTGTGTGCACGGGATAGGGACTGCGGCACAATTAAAGTGACTGTGTTATTTGAGACCTGCAGAGTCCCACAAGTTCAGGGAAGGACATTATCGTCTCCCATTTAGGGTTTAACCACAAATAAAAGCAACTCTTGAGAGGAAACACGTGTAATGCCTTTTTTTTTTTGTGGCAGGCCATTTAAGATGGCTGACTGCAACAAATTTTAACATGTTTAAAATGCATGTAATTACATCTAGTGAACAGGAAACCACTTAATTGAAATTGTAGAAATGTGTAAAAGACAGAAGACATTCTGGCGTTGTCATTTCCCACCTGTCCTCTAAACACGCATTTGTCATTCAGACTGTGAAGCTTGGTTATAGCAGCTGGGCAGGTTAGGGTTAAATTCTTTAATCAGATATATACATATGTAGGAGCTTAAAACCTGACATGCAGAGGGGTTACTTTAATGGTGCCTCACAGACTGGAATTAGGGTGGGCTGTCACTTTACTTCCTTATATGTTTTTTTTTAAATACCTAAAGTTAGAGGTTGTCATATATTATGCTACAAAAAAAAAAAAAGTTGAAGCATACTCAACTGCCCCCATCCCCACGCCACTGTAGACACAATGGCTTCTGGCAACCAATGCGCTCTGCTTCTTCCTACTATCGATGACCCTACAGTAAGGCTGCATGCAAGTGTCCATATGCGGTCTGTAAGCGGACTATACGTCATGGACTGAACTCTTGGCCTGTTAAGGAACTCTGGCATTGTGATTTACTATGGTACTGAGAGCTCTGAAACAGCTTTTTTTCTTTGCTGCTGAACTGACATGCCAGTGTCAATACAGTAACAAAAAGTTTTAAAGTCATTTGGGAAAGTCATTTGGGAGAACTTTTGACATCTCATAGAGACATGTCAAAAGTTTTGATCAGTCCGCATCTGAATGTTCAGACCCATACTGATCGGGAGAAAGAGCCAGGAGAGGACTTTGCTGCAAAGCATTCTCTCCCTGCTCTGTGTAAGAGAAAAAGAGTCAGGCTTCCTAGACTTACATTATGAGGCCAACTCTTTTTACTAACACAGACCGGAGAGAGGACACGCTGAAGTGCATTCTCTCAACGATTAACACTCAAACCCGGACCAATCAAAACTTTTGAAACATCTCAAAGCTCCCGGCATCATAAAAAATCATGATGCCTGCGTTCCTTAACAGGTCAAGAATTTAGCTTGGGACATACTGTACAGTCCACTTGCGGATTGTATATCACGGACGTGTGCATGCAATCTACCTGTCCACTCAGCCAATCACTGACCACATCTCTGACCTACCTCAGATGGTGATTAGCTGAAGAGACATTTCCTGCAGGATCGGCACTTTCTCAAAAGAAGGAAGAAGCACAAAGCAACAGGGACCAAGAACTGTTATAGCAGCAGTGGCAGAGTGTAGTTCTTCTTTCCCTAAAGGCCCTTTCACACAAACTGTCCAAAGCAAAATAATGATAAGCCGACAAATGAACTGATTGACAAAACTTTTGCATGGACAATTATCATAAAGAACGTATTCCGACAAATGCTCACTATAATTGGTCCATGTAAAAAGGTCTTTACCTGGAATATGTAACGGCAGCATTCATGGATCCACTGAGCTGCAGCTAGCAATGGTGAAAGCGCAACACTAATGGATAGCATGCAGAGGCTCCAACAAGGAAGCCAAGTGCACGCAGGTTTAAATAGGGAAAGGCTGCAACCTGTAGCTAATTAAGGGCACACTTGGTTTAAACCTAGAGTGCGCGCCATAGGAGGCGGTGTCCGACTGAGACTGACAGGGGAGAGAGCTGGAGAGGCGGCGACCTGAAGCATGGGGCGCTGCGCAAACTGCGACAGGCTAAATAGCCTGACCAAGGCCGAGTGGACTGCTTTAAGTTTACTTTTCCGTAGATAATAGCAGGTAACACATAACAAGCTCAAATTCGTACTCAATTCTGCTACATCTGTAGTGAACTTTAATATCCATTTTTTTACCATTTCCATTTAAAACACAGGAAGCCATCATTTATTAAAGGAAACAGCCTTTAGTTTTAGTCAAAATATTCAGAAGTGAGTCTTGACCTTAGCGAGAACATAAAAAATAAGCAAAATTGTATTTCGATCTGAATGTTTCTGTAACCTAAATACAGGATGTTACTGTTAGATAGCTTTTTACCAAAAGACCCCCCTCCCCCCACGGGAAGATATGAGGCCGACTACCAGTGATTGTATGGGCTGCACAAAAGGTGCGATCAGCCCATGAACAAGCTTTTTCTCATTTGTCAGCTGATTGCTGGCCCTATTACACGTATAATTGGCCTGTGTAAAAGGGCCTTAATTCACAATCTTATAAACACATTGTGGGGCAGTTACTATTGTTGCGCCCCTGGCATATGGTAGGGGGAAGGTGCAGATTTGCGCCTGCTCGCTGGCATAAATGATTTACGCCTGCTCGCTTCTAGTGTGACCCAGTTCATTCCGTGTAAGCAGTTGCTTGAACACTGACAATATGGCAAGAGGGTGTCAACACGGGACACAATGCTGTCTAACAGACAGCAAACCACTGCTCTACTGCCAACACACAAGGATCCACTATTGGCCATTATCATTTAAAGAATCCATCCCTTGAACAATTTGAAATATTTGCCATTTAGGTCACAATCCCTGTAACAAAGGTTATGATAGCATATTGAGCTCCATTTTACAAGCAGCAGCTATAACCATAAAAGAGCTGTTTAGAAGTTTTAATAACTTGATGGAGGAAGACAAATCAAGGACTTTGCCTTCCTCTGGGTCTATACAGAACCAAAGACTTGCAAACCTTTTGAACTCGAAGGGGATGAAGCAACCTGCATGTTTTCTATGCAGCTGAGTTGGCCCTCATGTCTGGGTGTTGATGTTAGGCTCACACAGCTGGCACTGCACACATACTGTATACTATAGTGTAGCACACATTCAGCAGAAGTGTCTCTTGTAATCAGATGAAGCCATCGGATTGGTTTCTGGCTTCATTCATGCACGATTTGCAGATCTGTTAATATTCATAAAGCAAAGTCGGACTCTACCGATACCCAAAGGCATTGTCACTGCAAATGCCACCATGTTACTGTGCAGAGCGGTGGAAATGACATCAGGAAATGTGTCTGTTCTTAAGGAAGAGGAATGTTCATTATACATCTCTTAGTGATCACTTTAATGCAAGGCTTGCAGAAATGTTAGCCAGCAGACCAGTCACGGGTGGAACATTGCCCCAGCACTAGCTGCCAGCATGACAAGAGCTGGTATTCAGCATCACAGTCACACTGTTTTACTATGTACTTAATAGTAGATCTCAGTCACAGAACAGATGGTACTGTATTTATATACTATCCTACATAGAGAAAAGAATATGGGGGAAACTTAATTGCTAATAGTGCAATTCCTATGTGGAAAAGGTTCCCATAGACACTTGTTCATTCAGTAAAATAAAAGCAAAACAAGGCAGTAAAATGGGTATAAAGCACAACCATATTTTAGGCCCTGTTCACACACAGTAAACTGAAAGCAAAATAAGGCAATAAAACAAGGAAAAAGTCTAGCTGTTTTTCTTATCTGATCAGGTGCAAACCTCATGTTGCTAAATTGTGACATTTCTTTGTTGTTTCTCTGTTTTAACACAAAAGTTTGGAGCACTGCACAAAAATGTACAACTTTTTATGCCAGTTTTCTGGTGTAAGCATTGAAAAATTTCCCCCACAAAGTGTGAACCCAGCCTTAAATCAATGTCTACTTAGATGTGACAATACTTGAGCATCTTTTGCTAGAGCTCTGTATTATTGTTATTAAAGGGGTTTTCACAGCTCAGATAATATATTTATACTTAAGTTAAATATTAAAAAAAACAACAACATTTACTTCTTCTTTACTCCCCATTGTAAGGACCACACCACTTTGCTCTAAAACTGTGGTCCGGTCTACATTATAACAAAATTATAACTAATTTCTACATTACTGTATAGCTAAAATAAACTATTCATCAGCCAGCCCACTGTTTTGAGAGCAGAGTGGTGGTCTGTAACCTAGGAAACATGCTGTCAACAATGGACGGGAAAGAGCAGCATATTAGGAGAAGGTGGTAAGTTAGCTACATGACAAGCCCTACAAGTTTAACTATGTTAGTTGAGATGACAATACCCCTTTAACTCCTTTAGGCACAGAAGTACAACAACATGGTGAAGAGATCTAAAAGAATTGTTAAAATGATTAAGAATGCAGGTATTTACCTAAATAGACAAGTTGAGTTTGAAGAGGTTGTAAATACAATGGACCTTTGTATAAAAATGTAAATAAACCATGCCCATTTTATAGGACTGCTCTGTGACAGCGGGGCTAATGTATGATGCCTACTTCCCAACATTTAACCCCATGTATAAGTCCCATCCCTCCTCACTCTAAAAGCATCCCCACACTGTCAGAAATAATCATTTTAATGCAAACACAAGTGATTAACCCACCTTCTTCATACCCCATATATGTTCCAAGTCAGGAGTCTGGGAAGGAATGGTAACAGTTCCTGCTGAAGCTACAATGGATGCGGACATCCAGCTTTCTCAGAATTACATACTGCTATAAGGGAATCATCAATATCTGATGATGTATATACTCAAGTGTAAAAGGAAGAGATCTTTAATTTGTGCACATGGATAAGAGAATGCCATGGCTTTGCCTAAAGTCCTGCTGTAAATTTATTTTACACAACTGAACAAATAGCATGGTCTCTTCCATCTGTAAATGATAACAGCTTTGATTCGATCTCTCTGCTCTCATTCTATCACATAATGGTTTGTAACCCTATAAGACGCATCGATTTTAATAACAAAAAAAAAAAAAACTTCCCCAAAACCGTGGAGCTAATAGTTAGTGGTGGGCATAATGCCAGCTCCTGTAGGTGTAAGCAGACTGGCATTTCTGTGTCTGGTATGTCTGGCAGTGGAGTAGTTAAACCTTTTATTCTGCTTAACCCATCACAAATTCAGAGTTAAACCCTCTTAAAGATCTCCGGTAGTCTCTGATTATTTATTCATGCAGGGATAGATTATCCAAGGGTTCCCCATAATCCTCACTTGGGAATCAGAAAGGAAATCATGACTGCGTTGTTCACTGTTCTATATTGGATGTTTCAGGAGCCTTTATAATATAATATTACCACATAGGGAGGCGTCAACTTAATGTGTATCTACAAAGGTTTCTAAAGGTGTCTACAATAAAAAAAGAATGGTGCATATATGTATTAATATCTATCTATCTATCTATCTATCTATCTATCTATCTATCTATCTATCTATCTATCTATCTATCTATCTATCCATCCAACCAACCACAGAACTGTAATAGGTTAGCCATGTTGTCAGGATTTTTTTCCAGTTATTTTAAAGAGAACATGTTGATATAGCTCCCAGCTGCACCAACTAGATCCACTATGCAGCCCCCCCTACCATACCAGCATTGTTTTCAGCTATATGTGTACAGTGTCGGACTGGGCCACCGGGGGACCGGGGAATTCCCCGGTGGGCCCCGAGCAGGAGTAGGCCCCGCCCCCCAGTCAGGGGACACAGGGCTGGAGACCACAAGAATGTGGTCTCCACCCAGTAAGCCCAGCGGGGGCCCCCGTGCTCCTAGGGGGCCCACTCAGCCGCCGATTGCCGCACCTTCCCTTTTAACTGGAAGCGATCGAAACGATCGCTTCCAGTTAAATGTAGCAGTGTTCCGATTGACAGGGCGAGAAGCCATTGGCTTCCCGCCCTGTCAATCACTCTTGTGACCGCAAGCAGCTTCTTGCTTGCGGTCACAAGCGTGGTGCTGCCGCCGCCTCCCCTGACAGATGAGCAGCTGCTGGTCCCGGGCAGCGTCGTCACCAGAGAGCTCCGTGCGCAGAGCGGCAGCGGGGACTTCCGGTTTACGTAACGCATACCGGAAGTCCCAGCCGCTGCGGTGCATACAAAGCTCTCTGGTGGTGATGCTGCCAGGACCAGGAGCTGCTCGTCTGTCGGGGAAGAGAAGAGGCCCGCGACCGTCGGGGGAGCGTGGTGACAGGTGAGTTGGGTTTTGTTGTTTTTTTACCAGCACTGGGGGCTATAGGGGAGGGAGGGGGGCTGATGGCCAGCACTGGGGGCTATAGGGGAGGGAGGGGGGGGGGTGGATGGCCAGCACTGGGAGCTATAGGGGAGGGAGGGGGGGCTGATGGCCAGCACTGGGGGCTATAGGGGAGGGAGGGGGGGCTGATGGCCAGCACTGGGGGCTATAGGGGAGGGAGGGGGGGGGGGGCGGATGGCCAGCACTGGGGGCTATAGGGGAGGGAGGGGGGGGGGGGCGGATGGCCAGCACTGGGGGCTATAGGGGAGGGAGGGAGGGGGATGGCCAGCACTGGGGGCTATAGGGGAGGGAGGGGGGGGGCGGATGGCCAGCACTGGGGGCTATAGGGGAGGGAGGGGGGGGGCGGATGGCCAGCACTGGGGGCTATAGGGGAGGGAGGGGGGGGGGCGGATGGCCAGCACTGGGGGCTATAGGGGAGGGAGGGAGGGGGATGGCCAGCACTGGGGGCTATAGGGGAGGGAGGGGGGGCTGATGGCCAGCACTGGGGGCTATAGGGGAGGGAGGGGGGGGCGGATGGCCAGCACTGGGGGCTATAGGGGAGGGAGGGAGGGGGGGGGCGGATGGCCAGCACTGGGGGCTATAGGGGGGATGGCCAGCACTGGGGGCTATAGGGGAGGGAGAGGGGGTGGATGGCCAGCACTAGGGGCTATAGGGGAGGGAGGGGGATGGCCAGCACTGGGGGCTATAGGGGAGGGAGGGGGGGTGGATGGCCAGCACTGGGGGCTATAGGGGAGGGAGGGGGGGCTGATGGCCAGCACTGGGGGCTATAGGGGAGGGAGGGGGGGGGTGGATGGCCAGCACTGGGAGCTATAGGGGAGGGAGGGGGGGCTGATGGCCAGCACTGGGGGCTATAGGGGAGGGAGGGGGGGCTGATGGCCAGCACTGGGGGCTATAGGGGAGGGAGGGGGGGGGGGGGGGGATGGCCAGCACTGGGGGCGAGAGGGGAGGGAGGGGGGGGGGCGGATGGCCAGCACTGGGGGCTATAGGGGAGGGAGGGAGGGGGATGGCCAGCACTGGGGGCTATAGGGGAGGGAGGGGGGGCTGATGGCCAGCACTGGGGGCTATAGGGGAGGGAGGGGGGGGGGGGCGGATGGCCAGCACTGGGGGCTATAGGGGAGGGAGGGGGGGGGCGGATGGCCAGCACTGGGGGCTATAGGGGGGATGGCCAGCACTGGGGGCTATAGGGGAGGGAGAGGGGGTGGATGGCCAGCACTAGGGGCTATAGGGGAGGGAGGGGGATGGCCAGCACTGGGGGCTATAGGGGAGGGAGGGGGGGTGGATGGCCAGCACTGGGGGCTATAGGGGGGATGGCCAGCACTGGGGGCTATAGGGGAGGGAGGGGGATGGCCAGCACTGGGGGCTATAGGGGAGGGAGGGGGGGGTGGATGGCCAGAACTGGGGGCTATAGGGGAGGGAGGGGGATGGCCAGCACTGGGGACTATAGGGGAGGGAGGGGAGGGGGATGGCCAGCACTGGGGGCTATAGGGGAGGGAGGGGAGGTGGATGGCCAGCACTGGGGGCTATAGGGGAGGGAGGAGGGGTGGATGGCCAGCACTGGGGGCTATAGGGGAGGGAGGGGGGGGATGGCCAGCACTGGGGGCTATAGGGGAGGGAGGGGGATGGCCAGCACTGGGGTCTATAGGGGGGATGGCCTGCACTGGGGGCTATAGGGGGGAAGGACAACATAAGGGGGGCTATAGGGGGGGATGGACAACATAAGGGGGGCTATAGGGGGGATGGACAACATAAGGGGGGCTATAGGGGGGGATGGAAAACATAAGGGGGGCTATGGGGGGGATGGGCAACATAAGGGGGCTATGGGGGGATGGAAAACATAAGGGGGGCTATGGGGGGGATGGGCAACATAAGGGGGCTATGGGGGGGATAGACAACATAAGGGGGGCTATAGGGGGGATGGACAACATAAGGGGGGGCTATAGGGGGGATGGACAACATAAGGGGGCTATGGGGGGATAGACAACATAAGGGGGGCTTTAGGGGGGATGGACAACATGAGGGGGGCTATATGGGGGAATGGACAACATGAGGGGGCTATATGGGGGAATGGACTACATAAGGGGGGTATCTATATTGAAGAAGGACAACATGGAGGGGCTATATATATGGGGATGGACAACATAAGGGGTTTACCTATATGGGGCATGGACAACACTGTAAGTTGTCTATATGGGGGACTGAACAAAGGACCATCTATAAGGTGCCTACACAGAGGGGACCATATACTATAAGGGAGATATATACACATAGTGTCAGGGCTACCCACTAAATGAGGGCATAAAGGGGCCAATACAGATGTGCAGTGTGTATAGAGATGAGGATGGTGACAGAGTGAGGAACCTAATATATTTCTCTGGCAGATTCTGTGGATTCGTGGCTCATAGAAGTTCTCATAACGGCCCAGGACAGATGGAGAAGAAGAAGAAGAGGGAAGAACTCTGATTAGAGAAGACGTCCCCTGTGAGTCACCTGCTATAACTGCACTGTAATGTATATGGTGTACAGAACCTGTGTAGAGCTGCGTCTACCTCTATATGACTGGATGAGGTGATGGTGATCTGTGTACAGAGGATTATTCAGTCGCAGCGGTGGTGTTAGTCAGTAGCAGTGGTGTTAGTCAGTAGCAGTGGTGATGTGAGTCAGTATGTGGTGGTGTTAGTCAGTAGCAGCGGTGGGGTTAGTCAGTATGTGGTGGTGTTAGTCAGTATGTGATGGTATTAGTCAGTATGTGATGGTATTAGTCAGTACGTGGTGGTGTTAGTCAGTATGTGGTGGTGTTAGTCAGTATGTGATGGTATTAGTCAGTATGTGATGGTATTAGTCAGTATGTGGTGGTGTTAGTCAGTATGTGGTGGTGTTAGTCAGTATGTGGTGGTGTTAGTCAGTATGTGGTGGTATTTGTTACTTGTAATCTGGTGCAGTGTTCATTGGTCTTAGTATACTGGTTCTGGTCAGTAACAATATGGTGGAGATGGTATTGGTTGTGGTGTGACGGTAATATTTCCCCCTTGTATACTGTTATTATTGGTAATATTGGTATACAGGATCTGGTCAGTAATAGTATGGCAGTAATATGTATGGTGATAATATTTCCCTCCTATATACTGGTATTATTGGTAATATTGGTATACAGGATCTGGTCAGTAACAGTATGGCAGTAATATGTGTGGGGATGTTTGCTCTTTATATACTGGTGTTATTGGTAGCATACAGTAGTATACAGTGTTATCATGCAAAGAAAATTGTCTTATAGCCCAATTACATCGGCCAATTATCGGTAACAAGTGCTCCTAGGAAGCCCCATGTAACAGTGCCAGAGATCAGCTGACAAATGCCCCATAGTCGGCTGATTAGATCTTTTGTGCGGGTGTAATAATCATTGCTGTCGGCCGCACATCTCTATATACTGCCCCCTATCACGCCGTGTAACTGGACCCTTATTAATGTTACCATAGATAAGTATAGTGGCAGAAGGGTGGGCCCCAAGAAGGATTTCCCCTGGTGGGCCCAAGGACTCCAGTCCGACACTGTATGTGTATATCTTACGCAGAATAGAGGTGGAACTAGTCATCTTGGTGGAGAGCCAGTCGTGACTAGTCATGGCTTTCTGCCTGTCAGCGCGCTCTAAGGAGATGACTGACGGGCAGAGAGAGAGACCCCGCGAGGGTCTTGGTCTGCGTTATTAATACATGCATCTGGTGTAGGGATGGAATTCTTTTAGTCTTCTTGTCTAAAGTCTAAATATCTCTCACCTCCCCATCCTGCATACCCTATTTTTGTGGCTAATGCTTTGTTCATTTACCAGGTCATGTTAAAAGTTTTCACAGAAATTGAACTGAGGCTTGGCCTGCAAGTATGCTCTCACCTAACCTTCCCATTAAGCCTGGAGACGGGGCAGCACAAAGGTTTGGCATGGGTCCAGTACTTTCGAGTTACATCTCTGTCTATAGTTATGCCACTTCTATCTATATGTTTATCTACCCAACTAAGGTTGACTACTGCTACTTTTCTAATGACAGGGTAATGCAGCAGTGTCATGATTTGACTACATTCTGCGGCAGATACATTTTTTGGTCACTACAGCTGAAATGTAAAATATTTGTACTTATATAAGTAATATGGATGTAGCACATAGGTGACTATTGTTTAATATAGGGGATAACATATTAATTTATTGTAATACTGCAGTTTTATGTTAGTGCACAGCAAACACATCATCACATTGAGTTGTGCCAAAACGATCATTTCACTTTAAAGGCAGCACTGCTACATCTGTAAGAGAACACAATAGAATATATTAGTCAGGATATTCTTGAGAAATACTATACATATATTAGTCACGAGTGTAAATTGCTTTGATGACACTTGCATAACTAGCAGGCTACACAGATTGCAGTCATCGATGCAGTACAGTTTTTTTTATTGAATAACATTATAGATATGGCCTGTTCTGCAGCGCAATGCTAAGGAGCCTAAAGCATTCTGAGCTTCTTGCTGTATGAATAGAATTCTAGAAGTACAGTGGAGACTGACATACAGAACACTGAAGGTTTGGTCACAAGGGAAAACATGTTTTTTTTTTAATGTGGAAACGGCATTATTTCTGCATCATAAACCATATAGTTTTGCCTAACAAATCTTTCATTGATTTCAATGAAGAATGTTCAAAAGTGACATGTCTTTAAAAAGACCCAGTGAAAAGCCATGTGAAAAACAACATGAAATCCACTGCACTGATTTTTAGTTTTTTAATCTAGTGGCTTTTACCCATGTTAACATACCTTAAAGTAAAAAGGGTGTAATTGTTTGGGTAGGTTGTAAAGTTAGATAATAATATGTTTGTGTATCAGCTATAACTGATTAGCAGCTGACTCATAGCAACTTTATAGCTATACAAGTTTAAGGCAACACAGTAAAAAAAAGAAAAATAGGGCAGTAAAATAGGTATAAAACACAGCTGTATTTTTAGTCAAAGTCTAGGAAAAAATGTCAGTCTGTACACATATCGTAAAAAAAAAAAAAAAGTAATGTGTGCACTGTCTTCTGTTTTTCCATAGACTTTAATGTAGCACATTATTAGATTAAAATACGGTTACGTTTTGTACCTATTTTACTGCTGTATTTTGATTTTATTTGTAAACATAGGCTTATAGTTTATGTAAATATAGCCGTATGGTTAAGTCATCTCAAAATGTTTTCTAAAATTTTACGAGGAGAACTGCATTATGAGGATAATGATTATTATTACTGTAAATAAATGTTAACTTAAAATATACCATTTATATTACATCTATATATAGAATTATGTAATCGTAATAACAAATATACAAATGCAACAAGAAAATAGAGTAGGTAATCCCCCACTGCTAAATTGGATACAGGTTACCAATTTTTATTTTTTACTATTATTATTATTATTATTATTATTATTATTTTTATTATTATACTGGAATATAAATTCAACTTTGTAAGCAAAAATATTACATTTTCCTTTCCGAGAATGAAATATAAGTTCATTGTTTTATTTGAATCATGTTGAAATGTTTCAGTTTCCTGCCATATCCATATTTCTTCTACAACTCTCCAGATAATGTGTTATTTCATATGGCAGGCTCTGTATCTCTTCTCATTAATTGCCAGCACTAATTACTGCCCACCGGCCGGCTGAGTGTGAGTGTGTTTACTCACTGAGCGTTACACAATAGTCTACCTCTTCATAGGCAGGAAGGCAGCTGCTTCCTACTTGACACATTCGATAATAAAAGGAAAACAAGAGCATGGTCTTCCGTTCCAATCCTCGTGCCCTCATCAGCTGAAGAGTGAAATATGCAGCAGCCACGGTCTCTGCTGTCTGCACCATGGCTTTTGTCTATGCTCTCTGATGACAGACAAATTTTGAGAATAGTTTATATAACACACAGGTTGTGTGCGTCTGCTGGGGATGTGTCCGTCGCTTGGCCTTTGGATGTAAAAAGTCATCCCAGCAAACGCTGTTATTTTCATCTGGATGAAAGATTTATACATTAGATTCATATGTTGATTCCCTGATGTACTTCTAATGAACAGTAACACCCCTCCAGATGAGACCCTG
This sequence comes from Dendropsophus ebraccatus, assembly GCF_027789765.1. Classification (NCBI taxonomy): domain Eukaryota; kingdom Metazoa; phylum Chordata; class Amphibia; order Anura; family Hylidae; genus Dendropsophus; species Dendropsophus ebraccatus. Next base: position 68,038,470 of record NC_091457.1, read on the forward strand.
AGCTAAGATTCAGCCTAGAACTGGATTTTTTTCTCTTACATCCAGTTGGAGTTCTTTTTTTTATAACACAGGTGTTTTTTTTTTTTTTTTTTTATAGCATAGACCATGACCTCCACAGGTGACATGCTATGCAGGGTTTAGTCTTCGCAGTGATTTCTCTTCAATGGGAGACCAAAGACCAATGTAATTTAAACTGATGAGTTTTGTTAAAATGGCACAGCAGTTTTGCTAGTTACAGTTCTCTCATGAGGCACAAACACTTAGGGGGGCATTTATTAAGTCCGGCGTTTTTTACGCCGGACTTAAAAATGCCCCCGCAGCTCCGGCGCTACGGAGATTTATGTAGAGGCGGACTGCCTCTACATAAATCCCGTGCGCGCCGGTGCGCACCGCCGAAAACCTACGCCAGCTGAGGACTGGAGTAGGTTTTCTGCGTATATTTGGGCGGAACGGATGGTAAATCGCGCGGACTCTCAGTCTCAGTCCTCAGTCCTCCGTTCCGCCCACTACACACCCCCTCCGTTCCGCCCCCCTGGCGTACTCGGCGGAAAGTGCCGATTTGCGAATATTTTATTCGCAAATCGTCCATTTGCGTATAAGAAAATACGCAAATCGGCACTTTCCGCCGAAAATCATCCGTTCGCAGGATGATACATGTGGCCCTTATTGATTATATTCACACTAGATAGCTCTAATGCTTAAATGTTGTAAAAATACAAAATTAAAAGGAGAACCATGCTCAACAGTTGAGAATCTGGTCAGGTCCTTATTCCCTTTACCAGACCCTTTCGTTGGCCTCAATTACTTCACACAGGCCATCACCAGACTCGCTCCTCACACAGCAGGTGACCCTATTGTCATAAATCACTGCCAACAAAGGATGCAACCAAATTTCCAAACCAACAAGACTTCACAGAAGTGGAAATTGAATTTAAAACATAACTTTTAATATATATGCACCTAAAATGACTCTTGTCAAAGATAATGAAAAATATATGAAAAGAACAATAACAATACAGTCTCAGATAAAAGAGACTATCGCTATGAGTAACAACCCCAGGCGGGGTATATAAAGTCCTGTGTACCTACACTCGGAAGGCCCTTTGTGGCTGATGCAGTATATGTAGACACGGGGACAGGGGTATGATGAGGGGGACCAGACTGGGTAATGAGGTGTTAAAAACCCTAATCTGGATCCCTGTCAAAAGGGCGACCCCCACCCCAAATCCTAACCCTGTCTCCTATAGCTATCCCTATGATAGAGGGAACTAGCTATCTCACTAAACACAGTCCCACCTATATACTCTGTTGTGTGCTAATGGATAATACCTATTCTATATACAATCATAGGTATACACACTGAATAAAGGCGAAGGGTAGACCTTCACTGACTACATGCAGTATCTGATGCTTTAGGGTCCTGTGTATATAAATATAAATGCAGGTACCACCTATTGCCCAAGCTATCTATCATCCTCACACCTGGTCTCCTGATGATTGGAGGATATGAAACACGAGACCGCAAAAAAGGGGGAACAGTCAGATGAGTATGACTTAAACCTCTGATTTTGCCTCTATATTGATTTTATATCTATTTAATTGTTTGTCCTACGTATTCACATTGCTTCATTGTGTTATTCCTGTGCTGTCCTGTGATGTCCAGCACTGATGAATACTATGGACCCTAAGTGGCCATATTGCGTTTATTTATCTGCGTTTTTTTTTTCTGGATACACAGGATTTTTCAGTTTATGTAGCGGCACACTTTGTTATATCAAGGCTTCTTATATATTTGATATGATCGGTTGATATTAACTGCCTTATTATTGCAGCTGATTGGTATAGTGGAACGTGGCGAGTGATATACGCATACTATATGTGCAAGCTACACATACATTTAATGTTATGTTGTTGTAGTTTATACAAGACATTACGCGTGGTTAGCATTTTTTGACACATATTCGTGTATTACATAGTTGCACTTGCATATTTGTCTTGTGCAACCGCCGCCACTGGCTTAGCACAGGGTAGGCAATAGGTGGCATATATATTCATTATACCTGCATTTATATCATACACAGGACCCTAAAGCATCAGATACTGCCTGTAGTTAGTGAAGGTTTACCCTTTGCCATTATTCAGTGTGTATACCCAGTAGTGGATTATAATAGGGGCGTTTCGGGCAGCAGCCCGGGGCCCTGAGCTCCTGGGGGGCCCATGACCACCCAAAAAGACTTATACTTTCAGTGGTGTACTGTCTTCTGGCTACACTTCCGCCATGATTTGCAAAAAATCACTTTTTTTATGGCAATTTTGCACAAATTAGGACATCATGACATTATCTATCCTGTACTATGAACGCCAGGCTAGTGCTGCCATAGTTACAGTGGGGTGGGGGGGCCCAGGCTAGGTGAACAGCCCGGGGCCTATGGTAAAGTTAATCTGCCCCTGTGTGTACCTATGATTGTATATAGTATAGGTACTATCCATTAGCACACAACTGAGTATATAGGTTGGACTGTGTTTTGTGAGATAGCTAATTCCCTCTATTATAGGGATAACTATAGGAGACAGGGTTAGGATCCGGTGCGGGGGTCATCCTTTTGAGGGTGGACACTCCGCCTAGGAGAGGCTTAGACAGGGATCCAGATTAGGGTTTGTAGCACCTCATTACCCAGTCTGGTCCCCCTCATCATACCCCTGTCCCCGGGTCCACATATACTGCATCAGCCACACAGGGCCTTCTGAGTGTAGGTACACAGGACTTTATATACCCCAGGTGGGGTTGTTACTCATAGCGATATCTTTTTAGACTGTATTGTTGTTGTTATCTTCAACAAAAGTCATTTTAGGTGCATATTAGTGATGAGCGAGTACTAAAATGCTTGAGTGCTCGTTACTCAAGACGAATATCTCCCGATACTCGAGTGCTCGTTTTGAGTAACAAACTCCATTGAAGTCAATGGGAGGCTCGAACATTTTTTCAGGGGACCCAAGTTCGGTAGGGGGAAGGTCGTGTAAAAAACCTGTCAACCTCAGAAAATGATGGAAACACCACGGAAATGGACAGGAAACAGCAGGGGCAGCATGTATGCATGCCTCTGAGGCTGCCTAATGGCACCATTATGCCTAATTCTGTGCAATAGCCTGGTTAAAACAGAGGTAGGCATATGGACCACCCAAAAACTCAGCCTGACACAGCATGGCAGTGCGAACACAGGGAACCAATAAAACAGAAGTAGCATATCATGAACCAGCCAAAAATTCTGCCTGACAAAGCATGGCGGTGAGGACAGAGTGAACAAGGTAGAAGCAGTAGCCAGTAAGCCTTCCAAAAATTATACCAGAACTAGCATGGCAGTGAGCAAACAGAGAACCATTAAAAGTGAGTGAGGAAGCAAGTGAGCCTCCCCCAAATTAGGCCAGACACTGCATGGCATTGAGCACACAGAGAACTCCCGGGAGCAGCAGTAGCCAACATGGAGGCCAGGCAGGAGTAACAGTAAGCAACATGGAGGCCAGGCAGGAGCAACAGTAACCAACATGGAGGCCAGGCAGGAGCAACAGTAGTCAACATGGAGGCCAAGCAGGATCAGCAGTAGTCAACATGGATGCCAGGGAAGGCCCAGCAGTAGTCAACATGAATGCCACTTAAGGCCCAGCAGTAGTCAACATGGATGTCAGTTAAGGTCCAGCATTAGTCAACATGGATGCCAGTTAAGGCCCAGCAGTAGCCAACATGGAGGCAAGTGTAGGCACACCAGTAGTCAACATGGATGCCAGTTAAGGCCCAGCAGTAGTCAACATGGAGGCTTTATTTTCAATTTGACTTTGACTGTAGCAATTGGAATATCATTCCCTGCACCTGTCCCCCCATCACAGTTTTGATTTTCAATTTGACTTTGACTGTAGCGATGTGGCTCTGGCATCCTGGTTTTAATTCCTTGAGGATCTGGCAATTGTCTCATGCAAAGGGATCATCACTTGAGGTCCTGCCGTACTAAATTATGTGCTGCCCAACAACTAGAATTGTTATTTGTTTCTTTAGTTTGAGCAGGGTCTGATTCTTTTTTCCTTTTTCCTCTTTTGTTTTGTTATCATTTTATGCCAGCAGACAGACACAGGTCTGTATACAGACATACACAGGTCTGTATATAGACACACAATTAAGAACAGAATACTGACAAAGTACAGTATACCACTCGGTTTAAAAATTGTGAGAAATTCTTAAAAGAGTGAGAGAAACAAACACAGAATTAGACAGCAAAGTTTGCATTGTTCGTTGTAGCACTATTTGATAATAAAAGAAACACATGTTTGTGCATTTTTGAAGATCCTTCTCATATTTCATTTGGAAAGATGGGAAAGGTCAGCTTCCTTCATTTTATTTCCCCTGTTTATGAAAGGCAATTTTCTGCCATGTTCTGCCTCTTCACAGCCAGAGGAGTATGTATCTCCTTACAGTTGCTGCCAGCACGTGTAATAGCGCCGGCAGCGAGTGAGAGAATGAGGAGCAAGTGAGCACTGACCTGACAGGTTGGCGCTTGCTTGCTTTCCACATCGCCCCCTGTAATAGGGCTTTATACTTTCAGTAGTGAATTGTTTCCTGGCTACAGTTTTGCCAAAAACATCTATCCTGTATCTATGAGCACTTCACTAGTTCTGCCAGTTACATTGGGGGTAGTAGGGGTCAAGCTTGGCGAACAGCCCAAGGGCTTTGGTACAGTTAATCTGAAGCCTGCCTATTGTAAAGCTTTACATCTCCAGTCCACCAGCAATTTAGCAGCCTCCAGTCCCACTGCAGCTCTTATTCGGGGGTACAGGCTGCAACAATCTAATGATGAATAAAAGGAAACAATTTACAAAGGATACAATCCCTGCAAGGGAGGATACAGTTCATCTCTTTCACAGACACTTCCCAAAGGATACATGCATAAAATTTAATGGGAACACACATTTCCTCTTTCATGTATAGATCACAACCAGCCATTGACCTTAAAGTTAAAGGGGATTGATAACCATCTCTGTTTGAACCAGCACGATCATGTGCTTGATTGACAGATGTATAGATATAACAGACTAGAATTTATCCATTAGTGATTGCTGTCCATTATTAAAGCTTCATTTGTGCAAGCAAACTTAAGGAAGATCCTTGATAAGCCGTTTAAGTGTTGTCTACTGATTGCCAGCCATATAAATAATGTTTTTTTCTGAATACCATGTGCAACATAATGTAGCATTATGTTCCAACCATTAACACTAAGCACTATACTCAACTCCCCTAGGCTAAAAATGGATTGGCAGTATGCAAGAAGACTTTGGGCTCACTTCTCAAGAGCACAGAGGAAGCCTGTTCAGCCTAAAACTGGGTCTAGATACTACATGGGGGCATAAAGTGGGCAAAGTTACATAGGCATCGTGCTGTAGTGAGGAGACTAAAATGTTTGTCTGGCCAAGTCTGCAGAGATGAGGCAACATCACGAGAAATCTTAATGATGGCCGAGCCAGATAGAGAAAAAAGGAAAAGTAAACAACTTTGATTAGCAAAGACATCAATTGCAATTAATGCAGAGAAGAAGACCATTGTAAGTCACTGGATGTAACTGCACTATACTCACTAATAAGATGATCAGAACCTTTATACAGCTGGATATTCCTCTATATGATCACTGTTTAAGGAGAATATAAGTCTTTATATAGTGGATTTTATTCAGTGACAGTATAGTGGTATTATCCAGCCACTGTAACGTGGGGGTAGTGGTAAAAGTGTTTTATTTTATTGGTCAAGGTGTTATGTTATATTTGTCCTGTGTATACTAGTATTCTTAGTAATAGTTTCTTTATTTAGTGGATTTTATTCAGTGACTGTACACAGCACAGGTGTCAAACTGCAGCCCTCCAGCTGGTGCAAAACTATAATTACCATGTTGCCTGGACAGCTAAAGCTTTGTTTGCCCTGGCATCATTGGAATAGTAGTTCTGAAACAGCTGGAGGACCATGAGTTTGACACCCCGGGTATAGTGGTATTAATCGTTATGTCGTGATGATGGTAGTAGTCATGGTATTGAGGTACTGTATTACTTGTAAAATTGTCTTATGTTAACACATACTGTAACATCGTAAAATTTGCTGTAGTCTTTTATTTCTGTTAAAACCCCAAATGGTTAATATACTTACTAAATGTCATTCTGAATGTTTTGGGATGCATCTTTTAAAATGGGGTGGCTTATAGGGTGCTTCTAACACACAGGTCCTTTAAATCAAAACTAAACTGACCCCTTAAAATATGTTCACACAACTTCAAAAATAAAGAAAAAGCGTCCGAGTTTGATATTGAAAATAACGTAGGTTTTTGCCACGATTTAACTGACTGCAATGGCAATGCATTGAAGTCTATAGGAAGATGGATGTCCAATGCACACAGTGTATTAAATAACGGACGTTTTTGCTGCGGAAGTCAAAATAAGGAGCATGAACAATATTTTCGGACGTCTTTTGCAAACAGCGACGTTTTTTATTGGTAGTTCACACACAGTTTTTCTTTTGTCACCATTCTTTCTCCGTCTTTACTATTAAATTCAATGGACTTTTCAATTAAGCCACACCCAAAGTTCAATTAGTAATCCCAAACTAAAATAATTTACAAACACCAGTCATTGCACTAAGGGGAGGCCAGGCTGCTAAATAACGTCCGGTATTTTAGACTCAAAATGACTGACGTCATTTTAAACAGAGCTGAAAAAACTTTGTGTGAACATAGCTTAATTCTGTATAGTCACATATTCCTCCTAAGGCCCCATCTTGTGGATGGGAGGCCTATCTGGCTGTAACAGACCGGGGATTATCGGAAAGAAGCATTTTCATTTACAGAATCAGAAGCTAACTATAATGATATTTGTAATTGGCTTATTATTATTATTATTATTATTATTGTTACAACATTATTAAAATAAATAAGTAATCAACATTAAATTGGCCAAGCCCTTTAGGAGTCTTAAATCATGACTAAGCATTGCTAGCCTTACCCATCTGCAGACAGATGTTTCTGGGTTCCCGCCCTTCATCAGGACAGTACTGGGAGCTGGCTAACTAACAGAGATGCCTTTGTTGAGAAGGACATTTGTTACTCCTTGACGTGTGTGGAAACTGATTTGTGGAGTCTTATGGGCCATGCAGTGCTTCACTGGAAAAAAATATGCATAAGGGCTCTTCTGCAAAATGTCACCCATTGGCATGTACATTTATTTTCCCTTTTACCATTAGAGCAATGCAAGTCAGTGATGGCGAATAAAAAGAATACACTCTTGGAAGAACAGAACGGGAGGGGGCAGAGAAGACTGTGTGTTGTGAGACGGACTGTATGCTTTTATAGAAAATCGTTCTATAGTATTAGGCAAGTATGTGCCATTAAATGGCGGCCATCCAGTAAATTTCAACAGTGTGTGAAAATAGCCTTTCTGTGTTTTCAATCCACTCCTGGTTTTGGATGCAAAATACTGAGCAAAAAAACTATGTGGGAGCATAGCCTTAAGCCCCTATTACAAGGGGCGTCTAGAGGAGCAAACGAGCGCTGTCATCGCTGGTTTGCTCCTCACTTGCTGCAGCCGCTATTACACATGGTGGAAGTTAGCGAGTAAGTGCAGATGAAGCCGCGGGAAGCTGCGAGGGGGCTGCCCGGGTGATCGCTAGATCGCCGGGCAGCCCATAGAGGATAGCGGTAGCAGCAGATCACTGCTATATGAGTCGTTTGTCTTTCAAAATGTTGAAAAACAAACGACTGCAACGATCAGTCGACATCGTTCATGTTGGCTGATCATTGCCTTCTATTACACAGAACGATTATTGGCTGTAACAGCATTTTGGTCAGTATTTGGTCCTCATTTTAGGCAAAATCAGAAATGGGTCTAAAACACAGGAAACACAATAATAACTTTCTATTATATGGTGTTCTCTATGTTTATTTAACTCCTGGTTTATGTGTAGTCTGTTTGCTAGAGAGCATATACAGTATGTAGCTGGTACTGATTATTAGAGATATATTTATACAGAACTGTAGGGACTGCTCATGCCTCCATACAAACACTGCCTGTTACATGATGCATTCAAATGTAACCCACCTGGAAAAGCACAAAATCTGCAGAATTCCTGGTAGGTTCTGTTTAAAAAAAAAAAAAAAGGAAGTGTCTAATTTCTATTAGTCTTTTATGTTTTATGGGAGGAATACTTAGTTCTGTATTTTAAACTGGATTTGCACAGGACGGTTAGATATAACATCCATATAATTAAATGACTGCCAGATGAGCTGATTGAAAAAGATCCGCGTTCTTACGTGCGGCAGTATAAATATTACGGGGGACTTTGATCCAATCTAAAATGCTCTGTGAGTTATTATCCCGTCAACTCTTTCGGGATTTGTTAAATATGTGAAACAAGCAAGGTGAAGTCATGAAATGTAGAGTGTGAAGCTGTCCAAATAAGGAAGGAAACGTAAAGGTGTTAAAAAAGAGAAAGAGGAAATAACTGGGTACAAAAAAATTATATTACTGGAAAAATCAAGTTTGTTAGCTTGTATATTGGAAACGTTTGGGTTTATGGTAAAAGCACATTGCCATGGAAGAGTTAAGACATCCTTCTCAAATGCCAGAATATAAATTTTCCAGTAAAAGGGACACATGCAATATTTCTATCATTTATAACCAATAAAATAGGTCAAAGCATTATGCCTTGCCAAATGTTATAAACAGGGACAAACATGAATAAACAGATGCAGCAGAGGGGAATTTGTCACATAATTCTTTAAAAAATATGCATGTAAAAGGTTATCAAAGGTTCCTGTGTAAAAGAAAAAAAAAAAAATTCAGACCATGTTAGTTAAGTAATCCACTTTGCTTTTCTTTCTTTATATGACAGTGACAAAACACACTTTATGGTAAGCGTTCTGTTTGCATTAAAAAGTACAATATGCTTGGTGGTTACTTTACAATCTAAGAGGCACTACTATACTTGATGATTGCTACAGTTTAACAAAGGTAGAATTATTTTTCAGTCTCCACACCTCATCCTACCCATGAACTTCCCCAAGCATGTTACATATAGTGTGAATGAGGTCAGAGACTACCACCACTATCACTGTACCCCCTGTAAAGAGGGTAGGTTCTGGAAAGTGTGCGAAGAACAGATGTCCTCCTCTAGCTACTGTGGCATTGCAACTGCTGACTACAGATAATACAACTCCTAGCTGTCCATTGACCCCAGAGTCACTATGCAATGTCCAGGTTGGGCATCAAACTATGATTTACTTCTCAGAAGCTACATCTAGGAAATGTGTTTCTTCCCACAGACCTGAACTGTCAATTTACCTTTTACTAAATAACAGATATATATCTTTCACAGCCAGGCCATATTCTTCAGAGCCCTTCTTCTTTCACCCCTCTATCTTAAACCCTGTTGTCCATGATTCCAACTGTTTTGTACTCAGGTGTTACTCTCAAGTTTCTTTGTTTGTATGAAGTCTAAGACCCAGTTACAGCCTATACTGGTTTGAGCTCAGTACTACTCATCCTTCTACAGCCCTCTTGAAATTATTGTTATCTCCACAGTTACAGTGCACTGACCCAGAGCTACCCACACAGCCCTACAGTATGCATAGCCTATAGTATGTTAGTCATGGTTTTCACAGAAAACTGAAAACAGGCCTTCTCTATGGTTAGCATCCCTAGCCCTGTCTCACAAGCAGTCACTTGTTGGTTAGTAAATTGATTACTTTTTATGATGTTAGGGATGGCAGCTGTGCTAGCCCCTTCATGACCAAGCCCAAAATTGCATAAATGACTATGCCAATTTTCATTTTTGCATTTTCATTTTTTCCTCCTCGCCTTCAAAGGGCTATAGCGCTGTATTTCTCCATCTACAGGGCCATGTAAGGCTTGTTTTTTTCAGGAACAAGTGTACTTTGCTATGGAACCTTTCAATCTACCATCAAATGTATGAGGGAACCTCAAAAATATTATTTATGGGGTAAAATTGTGTTGGCAGCGGATCTTTCAGCATTCACTCGGACTCAGAATGATGAACAACAGGGATTTATTGAAGGAACCATTCAACAAGTGAATACATATGAACTGTCAGCATTATCAGAGTCTCATCATGTCTGCTTGTGTCTCATCTCCATGCTAGAAGAGCAGCAGCATAACCCCGCCTTCACTTCCTGTTTCTCTCTGCACCTTTACTTTATTAACAAAACTTTATTAACAACATAACACTATGCCTGAACACATATAATACTTCACAGTTATGTAGTTGTTGTAATACACAGAATGAACATGCAATATTCCAACAAATTGAAAAAAAAAAAAAAGGTTCCATGTCTATGTAATGCACTTTACAATAAAACTGATGTGATATCATTACTCTATTATTATCTCGCTTTTCTAGTGTTTTATTTGTTATTTTTTTACAGAAATCTTTTTCTTTTGCAAATAATTATTAGTAAAATGGCCTTATTGTTACTCTTATAACGTTTTTATTTTTTCCCCTATGGGGCTATATGGGATGACATTTGTTGTGCCATGATCTCTAGTTTTTATTTGTACCATGGGATGTGTAAATTGAATGTTTTGATCACTCTCTCTGTCTCTGTCTCTCTTTCTCTCTCCATATGTAATGTAACAAAAAAATCTGCAATCCTAGCGTTTTTGGCCCTCTTTTTTTTATGCCGTTCTCCGTACAGGGACATCATCCATATATTTTATTAGATAGTACAATTACGCATGCTATGGTATGTAATATGTTTATTTGTATATTTATTTTACATGTTTTATTTGTGTAATGGGAAGGAGGGGGTTACTTTTTGGGGGAGGAACTTTGAAGTATTTTTAAAAAACATTTTCACATATGACTTTTTTAATTTTTTATGCCCCCTGGGGGACTATTACATTTATTTATTAGATTGGTAATACTGATCAATGCTATCTGTGATCTTCTCATAGAGCCTGCCTGTAGTTGGCTCTATGAGAAGATCGCCCATCAGACCGCACAGAGGTGAGCAGAACTTCTTGGGCGGTCTGGCTAAACAATTGGGACCCCAGCAGTTACACTGTGGGGGTCCTGATTAGTAAATGCTACAGCAATACATCCCAACAGGCACTCAAGAGAAACAGGACCAAACTCATCATATGTACAGTATATACAGTCACATATATGCATATGTAAAGGGCAAAAACAAAGAATCTACAGAGAAGTCTGTCCGATAACTAATCAGTCAACCAACAATAAAGGAAATATTCGCAATCCATGATGTACAAAAAAAAAAAGGGTGGGGGTGTAAGCTTCATGCTGTCAGGTAAAGTGCTATGGCATCCCATAAGGGTAATCTGGCAGGCACATATCTGTGATAACACAGGTGCATTCACTCAAGAACACTGCTGTGACTTAAGTGGGTTTCAGTCAAGTCAGGTAACTTATGCTAGTGTGAAATCACAATGGTTTGAGTAAAAAAAAAAAAAGTTATGTGACATCAAAACTATTTCTGTCAGGTATTGCTGAGTGATTGTAGAAAAGCTACTTTGATGTACTGAAAGCCATAGATAGATAGATAGATAGATAGTTAGATAGATAGATAGATAGATAGATAGATCTACAAATAGATGTGCCACAGTGTATTATACGGTAATTTGTGTTCCACACTCATAGATGCTCATCTTTGGAGGTCACTCCGAAATTGTCTTTCTTGTTTCCTTGGGCATGCAACGTTATGAAGACTTAAGCAGGTGTGACAAATGGTAGCCACAGACTGTGACAGCCCTGGGAATTTAGACTAACAGTTGTGACTAGCACTGCTGTTAGAATGATTGCCTTTGCCCATGCTTCTGTTCATCACTTTAGATTTTAATATTTCATATGGCACTTCTGTGATACACGGGGTGTGCTTCATTAATGAAGGTCAGCGGCTGCCTCTTGTGGCAGGATCTTTTCAGTTGTACAGAGGGGAAGCGGCTTGTATTTCAGAGGGGCAAACACAATGGGGCTTCTAGGAGTATGTAAGGGGTACACGTTTCTTCACCTCTTGCTGCTTCATTATGAAAATGACATTGGAGAAATTAAAGCAATATTTAGAGACCTGATGTAAGAAGCAAGTCTGGGTCTGTTTTTAACTCTATGAGACACTTTAGAATTACATTTTGTATAAAAAAAAATAGCAGTGATAATAATTACATTGAATGTGGATAATATTTTAACTGCTCCCTCATGATTAGTGAGGGCATGTTTGGCTGTTTCCACTGCTTTTATACATCTGTGTAAAGAAGGATGGTGCATACTTCTCCTGCTGTCCTGCTGAGAAAGTGGATTTAGGATTAACATAATATATACCTTACTAAGGTTACTTTTGAAGTTACTTGCTGCAGAGGCAGTGTCATGAGAAGAGCCAATGTCTAGGACTTTCTGTCTGTGGTAGAGGGGAGAGAGAGAACAAGGGAAATGTGAGATGCAGCTTCTCTATTCTCTGTAAAGAAGTAGGGTTCTTAGTGTACAAGACCACTCCTGTCCATTGGTAAAATGGGTATTCTGACTCCTTTAGCAAAATTGCAGGGTGACACAAAATAAAAAAACAAAAACATACTTACTCTTTTTCTTACCCCAGTCCAGCGTCACCAACCCAGACTACCTGGCACAGGTGATCCAGTGATTTCCCCATACACTTACCATTGGTCACTGCAGTCAGTAACTGGCCTCAGGGGACATGTGCCTGTGCAATTCTCTTGGGTCTAGGAAGCAAATTCGTCAAGATCCCTTTTTCTCATACCCCACATGTGTATCCATATATCTCTAGGCTCCATTTTGTTTCACTTATCAACATACCTGATTATTACACATTTAGGCTATGTTCACATTTAGTAAGAGACCAGCCGTTCCGTGACTTAAGTCATGATGATTTTTCCGGCCGAAGGGTTCTGACACGGGTGCATCAGCGCGTGCCCGCATCAGAACCTCTCACAGCACACAATGAACCAAGCGGCCAGACGCCGGGTCCTCTTCCTTCTCGTCTTCTCTCTTCTCGCCGAATCCCACGCAGGCGCCGTGACAGTTGTTTTCGGCGCATGCGCAGTTCACAATTGAAGCCGCTCCGCAGCTTTACTGTTTACTGCGCATGCGCCGATTGGCTCGAACACGTATCCTGTTTACCGAGCAGGCACAGAAGAGGTGACGAGACCATAGCAACGGCGCCTGTGCGGGAATTCGTTGGAAGACTGAAGACGTTAATCAAGTTCCAGGAGGCGTGGATGAGCGGCGACGATAAGAGGACCTCATGGATAAGTTGGACTCGTCCGTCGTTTCCTATGGACGTTGGACTCATCTCAGCTCATTACCATAATGGGCGGGAGAAGAAGAATCAGTGATTTCTCCGTATCAACAACGGTATCCGGGATGGGACCGGGAGCGATGTGGTAAGTATATTGACCTTTATGTCACTGTATGTCAGTTTCTGCCGGGGGCCACGGGGTGAATGGTTCCCTTTAATGACCAGGCTCATTTTTCTAAATCTGACCTGTCTCACTTTATGCGCTTATAGCTCAGTGATGCTTTAGCGTATGCTAGCGATTCTGAGATAGTTTTTTCGTAACATATGGTACTTTATGTTAATGGCAAAATTTGGTCACTGTCTTGTGTGTTTTTTGTGAAAAACATCAAAATATAATGAAAAATTTTAAAATTTAGCACTTTATGTCACGGCCGCGGCGGCGTCCCGTGTTCCGGGCCGCCGCCACGACCTCCTCCTGCCCCATGCAGCCGCCGGGGTCCTTGTGCCCTGGGGGCGCCTCACCTCTCCTCCGCTCCTGTCTCTCACTGTGCCGGCCGGCGCATGCGTCCCCGCCTCCTAGGGCGCGCGCGCCGGCTGTCTCAGATTTAAAGGGGCAGTGCGCTCCTAATTGGTCCACATGTCAATCACTCCCCTATAAGTTCCAGCTCTGCCCCCTTCCAGGTGTTGGAGCCTCTACATGCTTTCCATAGCGTTTGGCCCAGCTCCCTGTTGTTCCTGATTCCTATCCGCTACCTGGTCCCTAGTCCTTGTTCCTGGTTCCTGCTCCCCTGTCACACCATTGCTCCTGTGTTCAGCCTGACTCCTGCGGTTACGCCTACAGGCCTCTGCCAGCACCATCTCCTGCCTACTGCTCCTGCCACACCTCGCCCGCCGTCACTAACAACCAAGCCAGGGGTAGCGACCTGGGGGTCGCCTGCCGCAGCAAGTCCATCCCGCCTTGCGGCGGGCTCTGGTGAAAACCAGCGGCCCCTTAGACTCCGCTCCCTGGTGCGGTTAGTGCCATCGCTGGTGACGGTCCAGTGGATTTACTACTCCAGGCGTTACAGTAGGCTCCAACCATGGATCCCGGCGAGGTGCCTGATATCCGCGAAGTAGCCCGAGTGGTCGCCCTACAGGCGCAACAAATCCAGAAACAGTCGCAGCAGATCCAGCAACTCACTGCCGCCTTACAGCAGCATACTACAGCCCAGCGCACACCACCTCCTGCTGCTTTTTCTACACTTCGACTGGCTCTGCCAAGCAAATACTCTGGTGACTCCAAGTTGTGCAGAGGATTCCTGACTCAGTGCACCATGCATATTGAACTTTTAAGTAGTCAGTTTCCCACCGAGCGCTCTAAAGTGGCTTTCATCATCAGCCTATTGGAGGGTAGAGCTCTGGCCTGGGCCACGCCGCTGTGGGACCGAGATGATCCTGTTGCTGCCAATCTCCGAACCTTCCTAGTCGAGTTTCGCTCCGTCTTTGAGGAACCTGCCCGTGCCTCTTCAGCTGAAACTGCTCTCCTCAACCTCTCTCAAGGGAGCTCCTCTGTTGGTGACTACGCCATCCAGTTCCGCACCCTGGCGGCAGAATTAGACTGGAATGAGGTCGCTCTAATTGCCACCTTTAAAAAGGGCCTGTCCAGTCGGGTGAGAGACGTGCTTTCCGCCTAAGACCTACCTACCTCCCTGAACGAACTCCTACTGGCCACCAGAGTTGATACTCGTTTTTCGGAGAGGGAGGAGGAGGTTCGGCATGAACAACGACTAAGCCTGTCCCGTCGCCATCACCAGCTGGCGCCGGTCTTCGAGAATCCTGACATTCCGGTGTCCCAGCCCTCTCCTGAGGTTCCTATGCAGGTGGAACGAGCTTGCCTGACGCCTGATGAGAGAAATCGTCGTCTGGAGCTTAATCTCTGCCTCTACTGCGGTGGCCCTGATCACTTTCGGCAGAGATGTCCCCAACGTCCTCAAGCGTCCGGGAAATGCTCGCACCTAGGTCCGGTGGAACAGGTGTCCCTAGGTGTGAATGCCACCTCTCCAAGTTTGTCTATGCCGGTTTCCATCCAGACACCCTCAGGACAAAATCACCAGACTACTGCCTTTCTCGATTCTGGGTCAGCAGGCAGTTTTATTGCGGCAACATTGGTCCAAAGATGGCGGCTACCCGTGACCCAACTAGCCAGGCCCCTGACTATCTCCTCGGTCACGGGCGAGATCCTTACCGACCATGTGTACTACCAGACCGCACCTCTAGTCCTCCAGGTGGGTCCTTTACATCAGGAAAAGATATCCTTCTACGTCCTGCCCCATTCTTCTCCCGCCATCCTCCTGGGACTCCCTTGGCTGCAATTACATGCCCCTAAGCTGGACTGGAGAACCGGGGAGATTCTCAGTTGGGGTCAGGACTGTTCCAACCAGTGTCTCAAGTCACCTCAGACCAAGTACTCTATGTCGTCACCTGACCCCGCCAAGCCTCTATCCGGCCTACCGGCGGAAGACCAAGACTTGGCGGATGCCTTCTCTGCCAAGGAGGCGGATTCTCTACCTTCTCACCGGGCGTACGATTGTCCCATAGACCTCCTTCCTGGTACTCCTTCTCCACGAGGTGTACCCTCTCTCCGTACCCGAGACTGAGGACATGTCCTCCTACATCCGGGAGAACTTACAGAAGGATTTCATCCACAAATCCACATCCCCTTGCCACATTATACCTCCCGATCGCCTAGTGCCAGTCGCCACCTCTACTCTTCAGAGAATACCCCCCGGAAAGACCCATGTTCACCCTGCGCTTCGAAGAAGGATTTTGAAGTGGGGACATTCCTCATTGGAGGCTGGGCACCCTGGAGTCCAAAAGACCGGGCAACGGATCTCCCGCCACTACTGGTGGTCCAGTCTATTCCAAGATGTCAAGGACTTTGTGGCTTCCTGTACCATCTGTGCCAAAAACAAGTCCTCCCGACTAAGGCCTGCCGGCCTATTACAGCCCTTGCCAGTTCCAGACCTTCCCTGGCACCACATAGGGATGGACTTCATCACTGATTTGCCTCCATCTGCAGGCAAGAAAGAGGGGGAGGCCAAAGGGGGTACTGTCACGGCCGCGGCGGCGTCCCGTGTTCCGGGCCGCCGCCGCAAACTCCTCCTGCCCCATGCAGCCGCCGGGGTCCTTATGCAGGGACCCGGCGCTGCTGCTAGTTCGGCCCCTGGGGGCGCCTCACCTCTCCTCCGCTCCTGTCTCTCACTGTCACGGCCGGCGCGCGCGTCCCCGCCTCCTAGGGCGCGCGCGCGCCGGCTGTCTTAGATTTAAAGGGGCAGTGCGCTCCTAATTGGTCCACATGTCAATCACTCCCCTATAAGTTCCAGCTCTGCCCCCTTCCAGGTGTTGGAGCCTCTACATGCTTTCCATAGCGTTTGGCCCAGCTCCCTGTTGTTCCTGATTCCTATCCGCTACCTGGTCCCTAGTCCTTGTTCCTGGTTCCTGCTCCCCTGTCCCACCATTGCTCCTGTGTTCAGCCTGACTCCTGCGGTTACGCCTACAGGCCTCTGCCAGCACCATCTCTTGCCTACTGCTCCTGCCACGCCTCGCCCGCCGTCACTAGCAACCAAGCCAGGGGTAGCGACCTGGGGGTCGCCTGCCGCAGCAAGTCCATCCCGCCTTGCGGCGGGCTCTGGTGAAAACCAGCGGACCCTTAGACTCCGCTCCCTGGTGAGGTTAGTGCCATCGCTGGTGATGGTCCAGTGGATCCACTACTCCAGGCGTTACACTTTACGAACTTTGAAATTCTTTGCTTCTAAAAAAAAAAGGCACATGACAAAAATTCGTTAGTAAGTCACATTATCAATATGTCCTCTTTATTCTGGCTTCATTTCGTAAACATATTGCACTTTTTTAGGGTGTTACGGGGCTTAGAAATGTATCAGCAAATTATCAAATTTTCATGAAATTCCCAAAACTGATTTTTTTAGGGACCAGTTCTTTTTTCAAGTTGATTTAGGAGGATTGTATACTGGAAACCCCCATAAGTGACCCCATTTTGGAAACTAGACACCTTAAAGAATTAATCTAGGGCTATAATGAGCATTTTAACCTTACAGGGGCTGGAGGAAAGTATTCACAATTAGGCCAGAAAAAAATGGAAAATAGAAATTTTCCAATAATATATTTGTTAAGATTAAAGTATCTCATTTTGATAATAAACATGAGAGAAAATGCACCCCAAATTTTGTAACGCAGGTTCTCCTGAGTACAATGGTACCCCATATGTGGGCGTAAACCACTGTAAGGGTACACAGTGGGGCTCAGAAGGGAAGGAGCGCCTATTAGCATTTCCAGTTCAGATTTTGCTGAAGAAGTTTCTGAGCGCCAGGTGCGTTTGCAGAGCCCCTGTAGTGTCAGCAGAATAGAACTTCCCAAAAGTCACCCCATTTTGGAAAGTACACCCCTCAAAGAATACATCTTGGGGTGTGGTGACCATTTTGACCCCACAGGTATTAGAGGAAAGTATTCAAAAGAAGACAGTAAAAATAAAAAAATTTAATTTTTTCAATAATATGTTTGTTTAGTTGGAAATTTCTCAATTTCACGAGGAACAGGGGAGAAAACTCACCCAAATATATGTAACGCAGGTTCTCCTGAGTATAACGGTACCCCATATGTGGGCATAAGCCACTGTGTGGGCACACAGCCGGGCTCAGAAGGGAAGGAGTGCCAATTAGCATTTCCAGTTCAGATTTTGCTGAAGAAGTTTCTGAGCGCCAGGTGCGTTTGCAGTACCCCTGTAGTGTCAGCAGAATATAACCCCCAAAAGTACACCCCTCAAAGAATACAAAACCCCATTTTGGAAAGTACACCCCTCAAAGAATACATCTTGGGGTGTGGTGACCATTTTGACCCCACAGGTATTAGAGGAAAGTATTAAAAACTAGACCGTAAAAATGAAAAAAATAGAATTTTTCCAATAACATGTTTGTTTGGTTTGAAATTTCTCAATTTCACTAGGAACAGGGGAGAAAAAGCACCCAAAAATTTGTAAAGGAGGTTCTTCTGAGTACAATGGTACCCCATATGTGGGCATAAACCACTGTATGGGCACACAGAAAGGCTCAGAAGAGAAGGAGTGTCATTTTAGTTACAGGCAATATGTGGGTGTTTACTGGTTATCTGGGGTGGTAATGGACAATCTCGGGGAGTTTACTGGCTATCTGAGATGGCAACAGGCAATCTGGTGGGGTTACGGGCAATCTGGGGTGGTTACGAGCAGTCTGTGCCAATCTGGGGTGGTTACAGTCAATCTGGGGTAGTTACGGTCAATCTGGGGTGGTCACGGGCAATCTGGGGTGGTTACGGGCAATCTGGGGGTGGTTACTGGCTGTATGGGGTGGTTATGGGGTGTTTACTGGCTATATGGGGTGGTTATGGGCAATCTTTGGGTGTTTACTAGCTATCTAGGGGTGGTTACTGGCTATCTGGGGTAGTGATGGGCAATCTGGGGGTGTTCACTGGCTATCTGGGGTGGTGACGGGCAATCTGGTGGTGTTCACTGACTATCTGGGGTTGCAACGGGCAATCTGGGGTGGTGACGGGCAATCTGGGGTGGTGACGGGCAATCTGGGCTGGTTGCGAGCAATCAGGGGTGGTTGCGAGCAATCTGGGTGGTTACAGGCAATTTGGGGTAGTTACAGGCAATCTGGGGTAGTGACAGGCAATCTGGGGTAGTGACGGGCAATCTGGGGTGGTTATGGGCTGTCTGGGATGGTTATGGGCTGTCTGGGATGGTTATGGGCTATCTAGGGGGGATATGGGCAATCTGGGGTGGATATGGGCAATCTGGGGAGATTACGGACAATCTGGGGAGATTACGGGCAATCTGGGGTGGTTACAGGCAATCTGGGGTGGTTACGGGCAATCTGGGGTGGTTACAGGTAATCTGGGGTGGTTAAGGGTAATCCAGGGCACTTGACTTTGGTGACAGGCGTAAAAAAGTGCCGGCACCATTTGGAACAAGCGATCAGTGGTATATAGTATATATAAATATACTTTAACACCCGCGCTCCTGCTATAAAATACACTAATGGTAATTAGTGCCCGTGTTGCTGCGAGCTACAAACAGTGGTTCCTGCTTCCACTCATTAAAAACAAAGTTTACAAAAATAAGCATTGTGCCGCGTGACACAGAGGTGAAAAAATCCCGTACTTGATAATAGAAGAGTGTGAACACTCACCATGTAACTGTGTGCGGGTATGTTTTGTCCAGTGATCCTTCACATCAACGAAGTATGTATCGAGTATTCCTCTAATCCTTGCAGAGATAAAACGAGTCCTTATAGTTCGCAAGGCTCACGCCCTGGCCGGTGGCGTTTGTAGCGCTTGCTGGATTAATCCTGAATGGACTGTGACGTCACAGGTACTACGAATCGCTGTGTGAGGCAAAAAGCTTCCTCAACGCGTTTCAAAGGTTCCCACCTTCTTTATCAAGACCGGCCAGGGCGTGAGCCTTGCGAACTATAAGGACTTGTTTTATCTCTGCAAGGATTAGAGGAATACTCGATGCATACTTCGTTGATGTGAAGGATCACTGTACAAAACATACCCGCACACAGTTACGTGGTGAGTGTTCACACTCTTCTATTATCAAGTGCAGGATTTTTTCACCTCTGTGTAGCGCGGCACAACGCTTATTTTTGTAAACTTTGGTATATAGTATATACCGCTGATCACTTGTACTGGGACAACACCGGGTGGTCACCGATCATTGCCCCATGCTCTCTGCCACCTCCGGTGGTGGAGAGAATGAAGCTTTGATCATTTTTAGGAATCCATCACTGTGAACATCTTGGATCAGATGGCCGCCCTGGGAGGGGAGGGTCAGTGACCAGGTCACTAGGGTTAATTCTGGGGACAGGGGGGACATGTTCTCATCTCCTCTCACTGTGGATTTACGGTAAGAAGAGATGAAAGCGTTCAGCTGCGCTGGCAATGTCTGTTACCGGTGGCCGCCGTTGTACTGGTAATAACGGCGATCGCCGGTGAGGGGACTTGCCGGGACTGACCCCACACTCTGCCCCAACCCCTCTGCTACCTCCGGTAGCTAAACGGAGGGGGCTGCAGGCATTACCGGCGCTACTGCACTATTCTGCACCATCGCCATAAAGAGCTGATGGCAGCAGAATAGAGCCCATTGGTGATCGCCGTAAAATTCCGTATCGGCGGTCACTAATAACATAATACATGTATTCTCTGGGTTGCTACGGTTATGGCGATACCACATTTGTATAGGTTTTTTTTAACTATTATCACTTTGGCGCAATAGAAACTATATTCCTAGCAAAAACCCACAAAAACTGTCACCGCATTGCAAGATCCATAGCGTTCTCATCTTTTGCGCGACAGAGCTGGTTTTGGGCTTATTTTTTGTGGGAAGATCTGTAGTTTCTATTGATACCAAGTTTTATATGTATATGACTTTTTGATCTCTTTTATGACTCATTTTGTAAAGTGGATTGATAAAAGTGGGCTGATCACCCGTCCTGCAGCCGCCGCCGGGCGGTAATTTATTCCGATGCGCCCGCCGTTAAAAGGCGTATGCATCGGAATAAAGCCCATTAGTGACCGCCGTGAAAAGGCAGCATGGCGGTCACTAAGGGGTTAAGATTATGATTTTAGCTCAGATTCATGGGCACATAATTGGGGGGCATTATTAAAAAAAGTAGTTCTGTATTTAAAAAAAAGTCGTCCCAAGTAAACAATACCATTGATTGGGACATACACTATGGACTTAGTAAAAGGTAAACAGTACCTATAAGTCAGGATATAGGAAGTGGTTAATGCCTAAGCTGGGACAGCTAAAGTTTAATACCTTAACGTACTATTTCATAACACTACCTTTTTTTCAATTCAGATTTTTATTCAACTTTTCATACATAACAAAACAATGGTACACCACAGCATCAAAGAGTATAAGATGGTATAGCACAGTGTGTAACAACCAGGTAGCAAAGTTATTAGCAGAAAACCACACCACTCATGTAGCATAGCGATAGGCATAATACAATTCTGACAAACACATGCACAATTAGTTACTCCAACTAATAACATACTCATATATGCCTTTAGAATATGTACTGTGGTGAGGAGAAAGGGGGAACAGGGGGGGTCGTGTTTGAGGGGAGGGGACAGAGGTAGGGAAAAGAGGTAGGTCAGGCACATAGAAACATAGAAGATTGTCAGCAGAAAAAGACCACTGGGTCCATCTTGTCTGCCCTTTTAGTATTTTGTTTCTTATTATCTTAGGATAGATATATGTTTATCCCAGGCGTGTTTAAATTCTGTTATTGAAGATTTACTAATCACCTCTGCTGGACGTTTTTTTCCAGGTATCTACTACTCTTTCAGTAAAATAGTTTTCTCACATTGCTTCTCATCTTTCCCCCAACTAACCTCTCACTGTGTCCTCTTGTTCTTGAGCTCAGTTTTTTTTTTTTACTAAAAACACTTCCCTCCTGAACCTTATTTAGTCCTTTTACATACTTAAAGGTTTCAATCATGTCCCCCCTTTCCCTTCTTTCCTCCAGACTATATAGATTCAAATCCTTAAGTCTTTCCTGATATGGTTTATGCCTCACACCGTCCACCATTTTTGTAGCCTGTCTTTGGACACGTTTTATTTTATCAATGTCCTTTTTTAGATGAGGTCTCCAGAACTGGACATGGTAGATCATATGTAAAGCAAAGATCATAAAACACAAACAGCACATATCACCCTTTTGTTTGGTAGGGCCGGGGTCAACATAATAAAGAATGATGAGAGTTATCTATCAGGGTCTGGAGAGACTCTGAAACTTCTTCAAGGGAAACCATATATTTTTTCAAAGCGTGAGTGTGACCTATCTTCCCAGCCAACTTGTTTCTCCATCCTGTACAATGAGTCCACTTTAAGCAGCCAAATGGCAAATTCGGGTGGTTTCACTGATCTCAAGTGGAGTGAGATAAGTAGTTTTGCGGCTGTGAAGAGTAAAGTTGTAGAAAGAGATGCATTTCCACGTAACCTTCTTAATAGTATCAATATATTTTAAGAGAGGGGCAGTCCATCCAAATATGAAAGAAAGTGCACACGCTCACTCCAAGACTTCCAAAAAGTTAAAGTTACTAAGTGTGCTGGCAGCTATTGAAGACTGTATGTCCCCCAGATCCACCTTCTATAAATCCTGCAGTGTGGTATCGTGGAGGCCTTTCCAGACCATAGAGAGGCAGTCCGAGATACCCAGGTAGTGTGGCAGATTACTAGCTGGTGCCAGAGGGGAGACTTGGGGTGGGGGGGGGGGCAATTATGCTTCCTATAGTGCCTCTAGCAGTGGGGTTTACATTTTTATGTAATCCTATGGCAGGGAGTGAGGACCAGAGAGCTCCGCAATGCCCAGCCCTAAGCTGTGATCTTTCAACTCTCACATATAGAAAGTCATATTGAGGTTTAGTCAGCTGAATCCATCTGCTGGATCGCTTTGCAATACAGGGCTATATCAGGTAGCCCCATACCTCTTCCTCGCCAGTCAAGGGCTAAGAGCCTGTACGGGAGTTTAGGCCTCCTACTCGACTACAGTAAACGTGTGAACAATTGCCTACGTGAGGACATATAAGAAGAAGGGAACAAGATTGGGACAGTTTGTAATGCAAAGAGTAGCTGGGGAACAGTATACGTTTATAAGTAGTTTTTCCTCCCCACCCAGGAGGTCATAGGTCAAAGTTTTATAGTTGCATCTTAATTTTCCGCAAAAGGGGAGGATAGTTGGTTGTACAGTCATGGCCAAAAGTTTTGAGAATGACACAAATATTATATTTTCACATGATCGGCTGACCTTTGGTTTTTATGTGTGTTTGTCAGATGTTTTTATCACATACAGAAATATAATTGCAATCATATTATGAGTAACAAAAGCTTATATTGACAGTTAGAATGAGTTAATGCAGCAAGTCAATATTTGCAGTGTTGACCCTTCTTCTTCAGGACCTCTGCAATTCTCCCTGGCATGCTCTCAATCAACTTCTGGACCAAATCCTGACTGATAGCAGTCCATTCTTGCACAATCAATGCTTGCATTTTGTCAGAATTTGTTGGTTTTTGTTTGTCCACCCGTCTCTTGATGATTGACCACAAGTTCTCAATGGGATTAAGATCTGGGGAGTTTCCAGGCCATGGGCCCAAAATCTCTATGTTTTGTTCCCTGAGTAATTTAGTTATTACCTTTGCTTTATGGCAAGGTGCTCCATTATGCTGGAAAAGGCATTGTTGATCACCAAACTGCTCTTGGACGGTTAGGAGAAGTTGCTCTTGCAGGACATTCTGGTACCATTCTTTATTCATGGCTGTGTTTTAGGCAAGACTGTGAGAGAGCAGATTCCCTTGGCTGAGAAGCAACCCCACACATGAATGGTTTCAGGATGCTTTACAGTTGGCATGAGACAAGACTGGTGGTAGCGCTCACCTCGTCTTCTCCGAATAGGCTGTTTTCCAGATGTCCCAAACAATCGGAAAGGGGATTCATCAGAGAAAATGACTTTACCCCAGTCCTCAGCAGTCCACTCCCTGTACCTTTTGCAGAATATCAGTCTGTCCCTGATATTTTTTTCTGGAGAGAAGTGGCTTCTTTGCTGCCCTCCTTGAGACCAGGCGACTGTATACAAAGATCTTGGGTGAGGTGTTAAATGGACTTCATAATAGTACTTGTTAGTATATGGGTAGTTACTGTACTCCGCCATCTATAGGGCTGTCATCTGTAAAATACAACTAATATCCTGCTACAGAAGCCGATCCCAGTGCACCAAGAGTGTGGCTTCAAAGCGGCTTCTGTGCTGCTATCTACTAATATTAATTGCAGTAAAGGTTTGTATTTTTACCAATGCAATGGGATGATTTTTGATTGCAGGCAGAGTGATGTGACATGGCATCTATAGTTATGTAACAACAATG
The DNA here is from genome assembly GCF_027789765.1 of Dendropsophus ebraccatus. Lineage (NCBI taxonomy): Eukaryota > Metazoa > Chordata > Amphibia > Anura > Hylidae > Dendropsophus > Dendropsophus ebraccatus. The sequence goes on from NC_091457.1 coordinate 68,062,734, forward strand.
ACTCCTAGACATTTTTGTGAACAAAGTGGGAGCTCAGTTTTTGTCAGTGACAACTGCCAGCGATCATAAAGCCATAACACTGTCGTTGATACTCTCTGGTTTTATTTGCTAGCTCTGTATTTATTGATTGCATAAGTACTCCATGGTGGTGATTAGGTAGCTGTGACCTGTCATACTGGCGAGATACAGCCAGAGTTATAATTCATTACTGGCTGGAACTAGAACATCAGACACAGAAGCCAAACAATGAGTTTCTTTCTAGTGATTAATTACCAGCAGCTGCATTATTTCCACAAACCTACACATACCTCGCCTGTATTGGAGATATTGGTGTGCATTAGATTTAACCTGTACGCTACCTTAGCTGAAGGGGATGCATTTAACCTCTTACTACTTTTCCAGCTTATCACATACCACACTAGTCATAAAGAGCTATGGACAAATGTACACTTAGGACTGTAGATCTTAAAGCAAAAATTAAAAAAGGGACCCTTCATGGTGCCCAGAGCAAAAAGGTCTGGTATTTGTTTTTACTAACAAATAGTGACAGGGATGGAACAACCAGACTTGCTCTCCCCAAGGACCCAATAGCACCTGCATCATGGTCTGTCCCTATGGTAGCCTTTGAGTAGGGGTGTCTATATTTGTAAATATATACACTTATATGGGTACTTACATTTAGGGATGAGCGAAGCGATTCTGCAAAAGCTAGATTCGCAGCAAATCCGGGGATAAATTCACTTCACATTGCAAAGTGAATTTCGCTTAAAAAATTCGCCAAACATGGCGGCCGCAATTGTGGCTGTCTGTGTTGGCATACAGTTATATGGTTACTCTATGGGAGAAAGGGATTAATAATAATTACTTTCTCCCATAGAATAAGGTAAAAATCGCTATTCAGCAGCTCTGTGTAGTCCCCGCCCCTCCCCCTCTACACAGTTCCCGCCTGTTACAGCATTCTGATAGCGAGGAGAGAGGAGCAGGGAAAGTGAGCTCAGAGAAGAATTAGGGAAAGGATAGGAAAGGGCAGTTTAGGTAGTTGAGTGGGTGTTTTTGGAAGCTATTACTATTCACTGTGTATCTGAGAAAACAGTGTCTAAAGTGAATCCAATGTGTGGCTATATAAAAAAAGGTGTCTACTGGTAAAGTCATTGAGTGAAGCTAACTTATTGGCGTAACAGTGTTTGGGTGCAGAAAAAGCCATTACACATAGAACCAGTCACACATAGCCAGTGTGTGGCTATATCTAAATAAAAGGAGTACTGTGAAAAAGTCAGTTCATTTATATTGTCAATATGGCCAAGCGTATCAACAAAACCCGGCCTCCAGACGGTATGTCAGGTGTCAGCGGAAGAGGTGGAAGGTTGCAGCTACCTTTGAGACAAAGTGGGCAGGTGAACACTAGCCAACCTGGGATCGTGGACTAGCTACTGCAAAGTTCCAGTTCCACGTCAGACAGTACCCAATCACGGAGAAAGCAGGCAACAGAAGGGTCGTCCCAGAGTAGTGCCACGACAATTTAATAGCAAGACCAGGATGTATCATCAGCCCCATCTCCTATTGTGTCCCGCACACAATCACACTTACTAGGCCCGTCGTCGAGAGAGCTACTGGAAAGCCTAATACTCCCCCTGCACTCTCAGCCCCTTTTTTCAGAGGATCTATTAGAGGAATTGCCTGACAGGCAAGACCTTGAAGAAGGCCTTGAGACTCTTGGAGAGGAAAGGCTCCAAAGGAGTCAGGAGAGCCAGGCAGCTTCGGGCCAAAGTGTGGTATACTCCCATATAACTATGGAGGAGAGCTTAGGAGAGGAGACATTCATCCTGGACTGCGAAGACGATGATGTCGCAGACCCGACATGGAATGTGGTCTAACAGATGCCACCCTCTGCATCATCGTCAGGGGATGACAATGCTGTATTTGTTCCATCAACCCAGCGTCACCCCCAATCTGCAGCTCGTTGCTCCGGAGGAAAAAGAGGGAGGTGACCAATGCCAGCCAGTTCACGTGGGCAGGGCCCAGGCAGTGAACCAGCACCCGAAGGCAGCGGCAGCACTCCACAATAAGCTGCCAGTGAGCCTGCTCCCACTTACATCACTGGTGTGGCAGTTTTTTGTTGCCAACGGCAAAGACAATGCAGCCGTGTGTTATCTTTGTGAGCATAAAGTAGGACGAGGTTTGGGTTCAAATCCAGGGACCACTTCTATGCGACAGCACATGGACCGACACCATCCCACTGCCTGGAAGAACTGGTACTAGCAATCCCCATTTTGCCAGGAGCAGCAAATAGCTGCCGCTACACCTCGCAGCCAGTAGCAGAAAGCCGGGGTTCTGCAGCCTCGTTTGCAAATAGTAGGTCCCTCACATCGACCTCTGCCTCCTCCGTCAGCCACAGTAGGCAAACACCGCCACTGATGAGACAGCAGTCACTGTCAGAAGTGATGACCAGGAGACAGTAATACTCCAACAACCACCTGACGGCACAGACGCTAAACGCCCACCTGGCGAAGCTCATCGCCCTGCAATCCCTCCCATTCCAACTTGTTGAGTCAAAGCCATTTAGAGACCTGATGGCTTGTGCACATGCCACTAATCCACTGTCCCACTGATGCCCATGATGCCCGCTATTTTAGTAATGTCAACTGCTGTCCGGGGACAAAAATGAGTTTATGCCGCTGATCCACTGATGTCCACTGCTTACCATGGAGGAAATTGAATGATTGACAGGCTGATTGACATTTAAAAAAAATCTACATTTTTCAACTTTTGACACTGTGACAGGAACATGAGGTGAAAAATTTGCCCTTTTTTGTAGCTACTATAGTTTAACTGTTTTAAATGAAATTCGATTATATGTAATTCACGAATATTCACGAATTTGTGTGAATATTCGCGAACTTAGCTAAATGAATTTCCAAGTGATTCGCTCATCTCTACTTACATTAATATACTTAACCCCAATCAGAAATTAGTAGCTTATAATAAATCAGCAAATGGGCATTAGATGGGCACGCTTTCTTAAAGGGCTACTCTGAATTTAGAACATTATATTTAAATAAAATCATCAACCTAAGATGGATAACTTGCTAAAATAGTGTAATCACTAATAGAAAGGTAATATAAAATAGAAGGACTACAAAATGTGTATTGTCTGCAGCTCCCTGGCCCCTCTCTCTCCCCTAAGACTACACATCATCCTGTTATGTCACAGGAGGCTTGGTTGGATGTTGGCTTGTGTTTTCAGCATGCTGCTATTTGCTGAGCAATGCTTTAGAAATAGCAGACAGGGAGTGAAGCAGCAGATGCTGCAACTTTACTGTGCAAATGTCTGCAGCAAAATGAAGTATTCTCCAACCGCTCAAGTGAGGAACTGGCAGGGTGGGAAAACTGTGATGAACTGCTGAGTGAAAGCAATTAATTCTGGGAATTTTAGTACTGAGAAACAAAACAGTTTAGAACAAAGACCCCCAAAACTAATGGATTTTTTTGTCGTTTTAGAATCAGGAAGATAGGTAAACAATGCTTTATGCATCTGCAGCATGTTTATTCTTCACCTTAGTATCCCTTTAATTGTTTTTGCATTAGATCCTTACCAGCTAATCCTTCCTGATGCTGGGGCATCAACAGTCAACTACTGAGCAGTATTACTGAGCAACATTACTGCCTACATTAGCCCTAGCAGCATCAACTAAATACCTTCATGCAGCAATCATGTCTCATCTCCTATCAGTACCAGATGCCACAGAGTAGCACAAAATACTTTTCTAGCCAAACCAAGCAAATAACACAACGCAGCATAAAATACCTAGTGGCATCAATATCACCTCACAATATAACAGCAAGAAGCCAACCACCTTGTTCCTGTAAATGAAAGCCATATTGCCAATGTAATATTCCTTCTGCATCTTGCAGTTTTCTAGAAGTCCAACTGTATTTCCATGAGATATCTTCAGATATCTGTGTCAGTGGTTGCTGTATGTGTCCAGGATTTTCTTTACCTCAGACATTACATGACTCAGTGAGAAGGACCCTCAGGTGGTTTGTTAAAACACCCAATACATTTTCTACAACTGGCAGATAGGTAATGGGATTCTGACATCTAAAATTTTTGTAGTTGAATGTTTTTTTTTTCCTTTTTGTTTCTGTTCTTCTTATGCTTATACCAAGCTGCCATTATGGAGTGGCTGGTCAACTTCAGTATACCTCACCCAGGCCCACAATGGTGCCCTTGTTTACTGGTTACTGTGTCACACAGACAATACAAACATCCCTGACTCTTGGATCACAGTAGGGCAATTACAGATAAAACCTAACTTTTACTAATGGTCTAAAAACACTCAACTGGTCCACAAAAGAGATGAGCAGTATTTTCTAATGTAATAAACAATGAGCGACTCAAGCATTTTTTTTCAAGGGCCTCCTATTCGGCAGAGAGGAGGGTGTCTGGTGCACCTGAAAACCTTTAGAGAGTGGTGGAAACACCCTGAAAATGGAATTGACACAGCATGCATGGATGCATTAAAGACAGGTCCCAGGACCCTAACTTGTGCCACTTTTACAGATTATCTTGGGGTGGGTTCACAATATTGACAAAGTCCAATTTAAAGTGGGGAAAAAGTTAGGAAACACTTTTTCCAGTACATTTACTTGTAGAGAAACCAAAAAGGAAAAGGAAAAAAAAATCCTCCTACACTCCTTTAAAGCGACTCCGTACCCACAATCTGACCCCCCCAAACCACTTTTACCTTCGGATAGCTGCTTTTAATCCAAGATCTGTCCTGGGGTCCTTTCAGCAGGGGATGCAGTTATTGTCATAAAAACAACTTTTAATCTGGCAGTGCTGTGTCTAACGGCCGGGGCTTACATTTGTATATGCATTAGGCCGGCACCACCTCTATGTCCTTTCTCCCCACCCTCCTCATCATTAAGAATACTCCAGGCAGATTGCTTCCTATTCCCCACCTGTGGCAGCTCGGCACATGGGTTGGATCGTTAATACACCTGTGCAAAGCTCAAACAGCAGTAAATGTTTCTGGATCATTCCTAATAATGAGGAGGGTGGGGAGGAAGGATGGAGAGGTGGTGCCAGCCTAATGCATATACAAATGTAAGCCCCGGCCGTTAGACACAGCGCTGTAAGATTAAAAGTTATTTTTAGGACAATAACTGAATCCCCTTCCGAATGGACCCCAGGACAGATCTTGGATTAAGAGCAGCTATCCAAAGGCACAAGTGGTTTGGGGGGTCAGATTGTGGGTACAGAGTCGCTTTAAAAGCTAGATTATCTCTCACTTTAGTTCCTGTCATCTCTGATAACCATAGATATCGTAGACGAGGGGGAACTCATACTACACCTACTGGTAACTCTCATTGCTTGTGAGTGACATGGTTTAAATTTTGAAGGATGGACTCATAGACTCATCAAACCAATGCACCAAGTGGAAGGGCTGCGAAAAAATTGAAAGGAAAGAAGGAATTTCATACACTCTTCATTACACATAAAGGAGGGCCTCATGCACAAGCTGTGAAAATTTTGTACAGGAGCCTGTAGGACAACGGGGAGTGCGAACACGTATGTATAGATTCTTAAAGTTCTGCCTGGAGCATTCCTAATGATGAGGAGGGTGGGGAGGAGAGACAGAGAGGGTGTGCCAGCCTAATGCATACACAATGTAAGCCATGGCCAAAGGGCACGGGGCTGCCAGTTTAAAAGTTTTTTTTTAGGAAAATAACTGCATCACCTGCTGAACGGACCCCACTACAGATTTTGGATTAAAAGCATCTATCCAACAGTACAAGCGGTTTGGGGGGTCAGATTGTGGGTACAGAGTCACTTTAAGGCCATGTTCACAGAATGGGTCACAGAACGTCCGGTTTTAGAGAAGATCATCACCGTCTGGATGATCTTCACTTCTAATAAATTGGGATGCGGGCGCACACAATTTGCCGCTGCACTTAATGGAGCATGCGGTCAGAGCCGCACGCTCCATTGTGTGAACTGACATGTCAGTTCTTCGTGCGGCCGGATGGAATCCTGGCCGGAGCATATACTATGTGTATACACTCACACCGGGATTCCATACATTCAAATGCAACATATTTTTTTGCCTAAATCACGACCGTTGTTCCAAATTGCAAAACAGTAAAACATACGTTGTGCGAACATGCCCTAATATTGGTTAGGTTTTAGAGAAACTCAGGATATATTGATTAAAAAAAATAGTTTTGCAACAATCCTGTCCATCTTCTTCAAGGAAAGGCAAGCAGTATTAGGAAATTTGGTATGAGTACAGTATATTTGCCCATTTAAGGACCAATGTGCCTTCCAGCAACTTCCATTCAAGCAGCAGATCCTAATTGTAAATGTGAATCAGTGCTTGATATACAGTTACACTTTGCATTTCCCATTGATCGTTAGATAGTATTGATTGCCTTAGTTTCAAGACCTCCTCCTAATCCTCTCAGCAAGTAAAATGATATATACTGTATATATAAAGTAAATATTAAACCCAACATTTTAATTCTTTTTCTTTACTCTTCTGTCTAACCTGTCTTTTGCCTATTTTCATAGAAAGGTTCAGGTATCATTAAACTAGGTTTTTGTTTTGCATTTTAATCATTTAATGTAGAAAAACTGCTATTCTGTTATTTTTTTAAAACGAGAAAGTAGCTACTACTAATTTGTACGCTTTTAGGCTATGTTCACACTGTGTATGAGTTCAGCCGCATTTCGTAAGCCGCCGTACATGTGCGGCTGAAACTACGGGCGTGGGAAAAATCGACATGCGGCTGGATGCGTACGAACCGCGAACATACGCCCGCTGTACAGTTATGCTTCCCTAGCTTGTTTCGAAGCGATCTGAAACAGGTCATTTACTTGGAAATCTTCGCCCAGCCCAATAAAACTCACAGAACCTTTTGGATCGAAAAATCACGTTCAATTTGGCTGAAATAAGTACTTCGTACGGGACCGCATGGAAATCCACGGCCGTGAGTTGGAACACTTCCGTCCTCAAACAATGGTCTTGTTCATTTTTCACGGCGCCGCATACGATCCGTCCGTAAGCTCATATGTAGTGTGCATTGTGCGGGCGTATATCGTATACTTTCAAGCGAACGCGTTAACCTCAAAACTACGTGCGTATATTCATGGTTCGCACTACGGCCGGACTCATACGCAGTGTGAACATAGCCTAAAGGATATAATATGCTATGGGGGGGGATTTATGAACACCCCCATGTCTTCAGTTTGGTGTTTCAGTTTTTTTCACAAGCTCCCATTTGCACAAAATTTTTAACTTTTAGCCGTTTTAGACCAGTCATGGCGAGTCTGAAAAAGTGAGTGGAGCTTGGTTGGAAAGGGGCATGGTCTATGTTCTGCCAGATTCACGGCATTATATGCAAAAGAGCTAGTGTATATACTAACTAAAATGTATGGTAGCTAGGGAGCTGGAGTAGATTTCAAAGTGCAGAGTGTGGTATAGATGTTGCAGTAGCAAATTCATTAATTCTTTAAAGTGGTACTTCGGGCCGGGGGTATTTTTGAGCTATGACCGGGGAGGGGTGGTTATAGACTGAGGCGGTCACTTTCCTCCCCAGTTCCAGCGTCGGGACCTGGATCGTGTCACCCCATACTCCCGCCCCGTGGTGGGACCGGGGAGGTAAGTGACCACCGCCGTCTATAACCACCCCCTCCCCGGCCATAGCTCAAAAATACCACCGGGCCTGAGTACCCTTTTGAGGACCAAAACAATTTAAACTTCTGCACTTTTGTCTTTTCCTCCTTGTGTTTTAAAGGTTCTTATTTTTTATGACAGAAATTGTACTTTGCAATGACAGACTTAATTTTCCATAAAATATGCTGCGAAACAAAAACAAAACAAAAAAAAACAAAAAATAATAAAAAAATATATATATATATAATATATATAAAAATATATTTGCGCAGTGAAATAAAGAAAAAAAAACATTCCAGTTTTTTTCATTTCATGGGGATTTCGTTATTACACTGTTTGTTCTGAGGTATGTGGTAGTATGGTTACAATGCAGTACACCGTTACCATGCCAGATCACAAATGTAATAATTTAAAGGGAACCTGTCACCCCCTGTGCCGGGGCAGAGCCCGTCCGACCCCCCGCTAGAGACCCTTATACTTACGCCGTGCACTAAGTCCTGCTCCTGGAGCTGCTCCCGCTGCTGAGTTATCACCGTCTGAAGCCCAGTGCGCGCGCTTCAGGGATGAGTCAGACGCTCACAGAGAATGACGGCTCGGGTCTCTATTTTATTTTTATCTATAAAATTAGAAAAAGGGGTGATTTAAACTTTCAATATGGTAAGGAATTTTCCATTATTATAAAAACTTTTTTTTTCCTTTACAGTAATTTGTAGTCCCCTGGGGACTCTCATGAGCAATGCACTGATTGCTCATAGGAATCAAAGCAGTATGTAAATACTGCATTTATTTATATATTCAGCGCGTGATCACTAAAGGCTGCTGAAGCCCTTAGTTATGGATAGTTATGGATCCAGCCTAAGGAACGCCTGGAAAACTGGGATACAGCCTATGCCATAGGCTGTATCCCAGTTTTCTAGGCGTTCCTTACGCTGTATCCACTCCATGGAGGCGGCAGACAGCGGGAATCAGATGCCGAGATTTCTGGTTCGTACGAACCAGAAATCCGTCAGGTTCGCTCATCTCTAGTTATGGATCACTGAGCTGGAACCAGCCCAGTAAGTATAAAAGATTGTCTTCTCACAGCCACATCTTGAGAGGCCCATCTGCCCCTAGACTACCGGGGATGCTCTTTTTAATGGCATCTTAAAGGGGTAGTGCGGCGGTAAAGAATAATTCACAGAATAACACACATTACAAAGTTATACAACTTTGTAATGTATGTTATGTCTGTGAATGGCCCCCTTTCCCGTGTCCCACCACCCCCACCCGTGTACTCGGAAGTGTGGTGCGCTATACTCACCTGTCACGTGCCGACACCCGTCTCCGATCTTCATTCAGTGACGTCTTCTTCGGCCGGCCGGCGAACAGCTCCGTCTGTTCCGAATGCCGGCCGCCCTCTGCAGCGTCATCCGATGCTAAGCCGCGATTGGCTGAGCATAACTGTGCTCAGCCAATCGTGGCTAAGCACAGTTGTGACGAGGCAGAGGGGGGACGGGCGGCAGCCGCCCGTCCAAAGATGACGTTTGGCACAAAATGGCGACGGCCCTCGACACGGATCAGGTAATGTATAATGCACCAACACTTCCGGGTACACGGGTGGGGGTGGTGGGACACGGGGAAGGGGGCTATTCACAGACATAACATACATTACAATGTTGTATAACTTTGTAATGTGTGTTATTCTGTGAATAATTTTTTAGCGCCGCACTATCCCTTTAATGTTTAATAAGCCAGCGTTGGCCTAATAGCTGCAGTCCCCAGCTACTGATAGCAGTGGCATGGTACAGAGAGTGCCCCCTTAGAAATACCATGGCTTATGGGTACATCATGGGTACTAAAGAAGTCAAGAGGTGTATGGTGAATGCTAAGGCTGAGGGATTTTATAGAATGCTGGTCCTAGTAAATTCCCCCTATCTGTACATAGTACTAGACGATGAAGGGTGTTTGCTACAAAAAAATAGGTACCTTTTGCTCATGGATAAGCAAGGAAGGTTCGTAGGAAGAGGATAATAAAACATTAAGGCTATGTTCACAAAATGTAAAAGTAAGAGCAAAATACGGCCTTATTTTCACAATTACAACAGTAAATGATCATTCTGGCAATTATCAAAATATGGCCATTTTTTTTTAATATATATATATATATATATATATATATATATATATATAGTCAAAATGTGAAATTTGTGATGGAAATTTCTAAATAAGAATTAATAAAAATAAGGAAAGGACTTTTAACTTAGTCCAAGAGAAGCTGTGTGGATATGTTTTTAATAACTTTGTACTATTTCTACACACAATAATTTAATACATCTGCTTACATTTTTGTTAATTTAGAACTTCCATGTTTAGAACTTTATACTAAATGTACAAAATGTAATATGTAAAATGTAATATGAATGTAAATGTCCCCGCAGCACAGAGGCTCACAGGACTTATGTAGAGGCGCAATGTCTCTACATACTGTAAATCCCCTGTGCACTGGAGCCCCTCCATGCGCACAAAGTGAAACCTAGCGATGGGAAAATGTTAAATGCGGCGCACGCAGCCCCTGTTCTGCCAGCCCCCTGCACCTCTGGTGCAAATGGCGCGGAGGGACTCGATGTGAATAAAATTAAGATAAATTAATTAAGATAGGTGTATGCATTTCAATGTGACATATTATTTCACATAATTTCATTTTACAAGTATTTTAGATATTATAAATGATTAATATTAGAAGCAAAAAAAGGATTGAAAACATTACAAAAGAAATAAAGCAAAATTAACATTTTTTTTTAATTCATGTGAACATCATGTAAAACTATATAAATAATTAAATTAGTGCAGCATAAAGTTTTAAATAGAAATAGATTACAAGTTTTTTTTTAAAGTAGATTAGATGAAATATAATAAAATATAATACTGTAATGTAATATTATATTTGTGTATTTTTTATTATACTATGATATAACATAAAATTCATTTAATAATGTCTTAGACTCTCTTCTACATCATGTATACACAATTTCTGTATATTTATTTTGGCCAGATAGGAAGCAAAAATGCAAAAAAAAAAAAAAAACTGCTGTTAAAATGGATAATTTAGACAGGTCTAAAAAAACAATTTTTCAAGATCCTGATTTTAATTGCAGTAGAATTTATTTTGGCAAAATGATTAAATATTTCCAGAGGCATTTTACTGCTAAGTCAGTGCACAGAAGCCGGTTATGTGCTTCCTAGTCTCAACAGACCATAAGCACTAACTACACCTCACATCATATCCTGTGAATGTACGTGTTTGGGCGGGGGTGGGGGATGGGGGGGTGTTGTATTTTGTATTTAACCTATAAAACATTTTAGAGTCTATCATTTTTAGAAAGATTTGTAGAGAATATACTTAGTAAGAAATAGATCTAACAAGCTGAAAACGAATACATGTACAGTATTATGCCTATTGTCAAGACATCAGAAAATAAACTCTCAAAAAATCTTTAAGGGTTACTCTCACACAGAAGTAGTTTGATCAGTATTTTACTACTTTACCAAAACCAGGAGTGACACAGTAAGGAGGTTGCAATGTAATAGAAAAATCTGCACTTGCTCCATATTCCGGGCAGATCCAAGTTTTGGCATATAAATACTAATTCAAATATAGTGTCTAAAAACCCTGCGGTATATGCTGCTGAATGTGTTAATGTGTAGGGTAGCAATGCCTAACGCTATATTTTGACTCTCAAGGGTGTTCTTTGTGAAGTGTATTGCTTGAATTGCATTTTCTGTGTGGCTTGTACTCACTGACAGCAAGCATATGGTGAGGTGCTATAAAAGGGTTAATTGTGTACATTTGTTTGTGCAGGTACTTGTCTGCCATCTACTTGTTGGGGCCGGACTGTCTAAGGTCTCCTTCCCTCTCTTGGCCTATCAGGGCCACTGTACTTCTTTGTCCAACAATGCAGCTCCTCGATAAAAAGGTTGATGAAGGACCAGATGCTTGGACACTGCTTTGGACATGCAGCAATGAGGTGACAAACTGCAAAAGGGGTTTTGTCTGGCACTCTGTTGATTAATCTTTGATTGGATCATTTTTAAAAGTAGTGGTATCCTGAGGTTGTGGGTTGTGGAGTCCTGATCGACTTGGGTGCTTGGAGAAATGTCACCTCCAACCCACTCCTCTCCACCCTATACAAAAATAATCTGTAAATAGGATAAAAAATGTTCCACTCTTTTGCATTTCCCCACTGTAAGGGTCCTTTTATGTGGACTGATATGGGGCCGTACAAGGACGCAAGTGAACACCTATCAGCAAGGTCATCGCTTTTTTCTTGTGCATTTAGAAAACAGGATTAATTGCACGGGTGGGCTGCACAAATGATCACAGTATAGTTCATGAGGCCATTTAAATGTAACTTAACTGCAAATTTGATTTCGTTGTTGAGGCAGGGAGTCAATGAGGCGGGGCCTAGAGCATCTGAGCCCAAGGTCTGCAGCACCTCTTTTGCCTCCATCCAGCTCATCTTAATCCAGCCCAGGGAAGTGCTTAAAATAAAGAGAGATGGGAAGAAAGATGCTGCAGGTCTAGGGGACAGACGCTCTAGGCTCCACCTCATTGACTTCCTGCCTCACCGCACTGCCAAAATACAACAGTTTTTTCACCAAAATACCTGCCCCAGGAGAAACGCCAACCCATGGACTAGACAAAATGTGATGAAGTGTACAAAACAGTAACGGCAGTTTGGGGGTGGGTACATTGCCAGTACAGATTCACTTTAAGATTATAAATTGGTCATGTTAATGCATGGAAAGGACTACTTAGCTCAAGAAAAAAAAAAGCAGATTAGGAATCAACAATGTTTATTCTATCTATTAATAATTTAAGTTTCGAGGGTTTTTTGGAGGTAACAGAGTTCCTTTAATTATTCCAGTCACCTACTATCACTATCATATATTTTTTTGAGATGGTGCTTACCGTTCACCATTTAATTAACCTGTTCACCAGCTAATTCCAGGACTTTCTTTGCACCTGACTTGTAGTTATTTTAATACTCATAATACATTTCCTAACAAGAGCATGCACACAAAAAACAACACATGTCCCACTGCTTCTTTTTTATTCATTCTACCAGCCTGAGAAAGCAGAACTAATGCTCTCTACACGATTTCTTTAAATATCGTATGCAGACTTCATGCCCAATCAGAAAGCCATGTCTCAAGTCTTAAAGAGATGCAAAAATCGTATGTGATACTTCTGCTGAGAATGTTATTCTTTGGCTTCAGCCTTTGGCAAGATAATTCAAGCTGACATGCAAGGGCCTACCTAGTCCTAATATATGATGCATACTAATTGCTGCCAAAGATATAATAAGCTTGCATTAACTTTAACTGTTTCTGCGTGTAGGACGAGAGTTTTTGATGAGACCGGCTCCTCTGGTGGCCTATATAATGTACAGTTGATTGCAGGCTAGATATATTATGACAAATTATTCTACTACAAAACGTGTACCATATTAAAGTTTATTTATGCATGGCATTTAATGTACGCTTCATGTGTATTCATAGGGTCTTTATGTGTCTTTATAAAATGTACCCCCAAATTTGTAATGGGGACCAATCCCTTTAACATGTTTAGTTAACAAACATATAAAAAATCATAAAACAGATTATAAAATAACCCCAGCTGATTATTTGCTGACTAATCTTTTTTATGGATCTAAGTTATTCTTATTATTGCTTGTGAATACTTTGGGAAGCCTGATTAAATAATAAGTACCTATATACCTGATGCAAATATGTAAATGGTTAAACTAAGATCCTAACACCTACACTGTGTATTTAAAAAATAAAAGGGAGGCCTATGGGATAATAAAATTTTAATGCCACAATTGGTCCCTGAAACCCCCAGTTTAGCACTGGTAATGCCCTCATTACCCAAATATTGGTCTGGTAAATCAAACTGATATTGTGGATATATAGTCACCCATCTGTTTGTGTACTTAACTGCTGTCCATGTGAAGAGCACATGCTCAATGGCTAACATTTTTTTCCCTGCAGTTTATGTTTAAGTAATTTCCATGGAAATAAAAGCAAAATTTCCTAAACAAATTCTAACTCTAGCCCTTTAGAAGCCAAGTTAGACATTTTCGCAAGTTCCTAAAAGTAGCACGTTAAAGTGTCACTCAACCATCGACATCAACTTTTTCTATACAGTCAGCAAGTGTAACACTTTAATCTTTATTACATGATTTGCTCTTTCTGCTATTTTTATTTATTTGTGGATTTATTTTTAATTTTGTGCATGGATAAGAATAATGCAGAAACCATCAGCAAGTGAAATATTGGCTGCTATTAGTATTATGGCTTTATTTTATTTTTTTTATATTAAACGCTGTTGGTGCACATACTGTATGCATTCTTAATGTGATCTGAATGCTGTGGGGCCCACAGAAACAACAAAAGATTTCAACACTTCCAGTAAAAAAATTCCAATTTTCAATCTATTAATCCAGGTAGAAAATGTCCATAGTAAATACAAAAATCACATCGACTGGCCTGGACCCACACCTCTAGTTATATGGCCAATAGCCGTACAATGTTGCTCATAATAATCCCAGCGTGTTTTCCAAAGAGTTTGCATCACAATCCAAACACAAATCGGGAAACACAGCCACGTTCTTTCAGAGCCTTTTAGAGTCTCATTTTTTTAGCCATTTTATGCGTTATAAAAATGTATCTTTTTTTTTTTTTTTTTTTTTTTTTTTACTTTTGGATTCATTTTTAGTCACAGTAAACTGTTTTTTTTTTTTTTATTCCAGAAACACCTGGAACTTAAGGGGTTATCAGCAAAGGACACATGCACAGTGGAGTATGAAGAGCAGCGACACTGTGAGGCAGATAAGTCTATGAAAAATAAACGATCCAGCGCGCCTTTCGTTACCCCACTAATGTCTTTCCATAGAATCATTGCCTCAATGTCAGAAGCATTGTATTTCTTGGAATGCATTATTTTGATGTCACATTCTCATGTCAAATCTACAGGGCTTTAAAAGGCACTTAAGATACCAGGAGCTGGATGATTCCTTGGAGCTGTGCAGCTCTAGATATTACCCACTTGAAATTAAGCTATGTGTCTCGCTTCATTAAAATGATTCATCTTCACATTTAGATGCACAGGTTAATTGCAATTTATTACACTGACATATACAGTGTACAGCTCAGAAGTGTAACCCGGCAGATATTCACTTACCACAAACAGACAAGCTGTCAGATATTCTTATATTAGTTAAAGCTCTATATCAAATCAGCTTACTGTTCGGGACAAGGCTTGATGTCTTGTAGATAAAACAAGGAGAGGAAATTGCAATGTGTATGATATTATAAGATTATATTACTGGTATCACAGCTGTAATTGTGTCATACAGATATGTCTTCACCTTCCTGATACATTAAGTGTTTGGAGAACTCCTTTCTAAGTGGTGCTGACTTGGCCGTAAGCTGCTGTTTTTGATAGATAAATGCTTTTTCTGCCTCCAAAACAACCAATATATTTTCCTCCTGAAATAATTAGAACAAGCAGGCTATTAAGTCACCCACAAGGACGTTTGGAGGCTCGGTTAGCTGCTTTTTTTTTTTTTTTTTTTACACTATAATCCCACTGGGAACATTTTATTTTTGCTGTTTTTGATAGCATTCTTGTTAGGAGTTTTTCCCTATTTTTTTTTTTTAAATATGGATAAAATTAGAGGGAGAGTGAGGTAGAGCATTTAGGTTGAAAATAGTCAGGGAGGTGATCATGCAAAAGATGAAAAAAATATCTAAGAATTATTTTTTAAGGTTCACACAATCTGTTAGCTGTAATTCACATTCTAAAACATGGACACTGTGAGACAGCTGTAAAGTCAAGGAGACACAGGGTACCATTCATATATCTGTCTGTGCTTCCGTAAAGTAGAAAATGCTTTTATTCTCCTCAATTGCTACAGGCTGGAATGCCTCATCACTCCCCTTCCCATCTCAGCTTCCCATAGAGAGCACAGGAACATTCAACTGTTCCTCAAATGCTAAATCACCTTACACTCATTACAAAGTGAATATTTCTCTTAGCCCAGATCCTATTTACCAGAGCCCTCTCTTTCGATCTTAGGCTTACTTCTTGAGAGCCATGTTTCTGGTTTCCCAGACCATGCCCTCAACCTCTACCAGCACCAGGAACGTAACTGTACATCTCGGAGGGAGGTAACTTACCATACTGGTACCTTAAAAAAAAAAATCGATTTTAATTAATTCAATTTAATTGAGTCCTCTAATGTCCTAAAAAAATAAAATGACACTTTCCAATTGATTTTATAAACTCATTTATGTGATGAATGTCTCTTTAATAAGCAGAAAATTTAACCATTAGAGGACTGGGGCAATTTAATTTTTTGCGTTTTTGTTTTTTCCTCCTTGTGCTTAAAAGGCCATAGCACCTGCATTTTTTCACCTAGAAACCCACATGAGCCCTTATTTTTTGCTCCACTAATTGTACTTTGCAATGACAGGCTAAATTTATTTTATAAAGTATGCTGCGAAAACAGAAAAAAATTCTGAAATTGAAAAAAAAATGCATTTCTTTAATTTTGAGGGTATTCTTTTTTTTTTACGCCGTTCACTCTGGGGTAAAACTGACTTGTTATATATGTACCTCAAGTCGTTACAATTACAACGATATATAACATATAACTTTTATATTATCTGATGGCTTGTAAAAAATTCAAACCACTGTTAACAAATATATGTTCCTTAAAATCGCTCTATTCCCAGGCTTATAGCGCTTTTATCCTTTGGTCTATGGAGCTGTGTGAGGTGTCATTTTTTGTGCCATGATGTGTTCTTTCTATCGGTACCTTAGATTGTACATATGCGACTGATCACTGATCCTCCCTAGGGGACTTCTAGTATAAGTACACTGATCTCTCATTGAGATCTATGCTGTATAGTAATAACCAGTAAAAACCATTACGGCGCAGACCCCGGCCCGAGCCGGACACGTGGATCGCTCCTCTGGGACAACGTCCTGGAGGAGCGATACACCTTGCTAGACACCAGGGAACGGCTGCATAAGGTAATCGGATACAGTTGTCATCTTTGACAGCTGCATCCAGGGCCGCCGATAGGGCAGTACAAGTGGTACTGCCGTATGGGGCCCGGACCCTAAGAGACACGGGGGGGGGCCCCCGCACGGCCCCCCTTGCCACCTGTTTTTGAGCATCCCGAAAAGCTGCGGCCACGCAGCTTCTCGGGATGCACTGATCGCTTTAATGTTCCGCCCGCACAGCGGGCGGAACATTAAAGCAATCAGAATACAAGAGAAGGACCTGTCAGCGTCCTCCTCCTGTATTCTCTCCCATAGGCTGCCGGCACTTCATACCAGCAGCCTATGGGAGGCCGGGACGTGATCATGTGCCCCTCCAGCAGGCGTGATGATGTGACGTCATCACGTCTGCCGGAAGTCCCGTCCCTGCGGCTCGCAAGATGGAGCCCGAAGAGGAGGAGGAAGAGCTGCTGCCTGCACAGCGCGGATTAGGTGAGTAGGATGTTTGTTTTTTTTAGGGGCAACTCTGAGGGCATTATTAGTATATGGGGGCACCTCTGAGGGCGTTATTAGTATATGGGGGCACCTCTGGGGGCATTATTAGTGTATGGGGGCACCTCTGGGGGCATTATTAGTGTATGGGGGCACCTCTGGGGGCATTATTGGTGTATGGGGGCACCTTTGGGGGCATTATTGGTGTATGGGGGCACCTCTGGGGGCATTATTAGTGTATGGGGGCACCTCTGGGGGCATTATTAGTGTATGGGGGCACCTCTGGGGGCATTATTAGTGTATGGGGGCACCTCTGGGGGCATTATTAGTGTATGGGGGCACCTCTGGGGGCATTATTAGTGTATGGGGGCACCTCTGGGGGCATTATTAGTGTATGGGGGCACCTCTGGGGGCATTATTAGTGTATGGGCGCACCTCTGGGGGCATTATTAGTATATGGGGGGCACCTCTGGGGGCATTATTAGTTCATGGGGGCACCTCTGGGGGCATTATTAGTTCATGGGGGCACCTCTGGGGGCATTATTAGTATATGGGGGCACCTCTGGGGGCATTATTAGTATATGGGGGCACCTCTGGGGGCATTATTAGTGTATGGGGGCACCTCTGGGGGCATTATTAGTATATGGGGGCACCTTTGGGGGCATTATTAGTATATAGGGGCACCTCTGGGGGCATTATTAGTTCATGGGGGCACCTCTGGGGGCATTATTAGTATATGGGGGCACCTCTGGGGGCATTATTAGTATATGGGGGCACCTCTGGGGGCATTATTAGTATATGGGAGCACCTCTGGGGGCATTATTAGTATATGGGGGCACCTCTGGGGGCATTATTAGTATATGGGGGCACCTCTGGGGGCATTATTAGTATATGGGGGCACCTTTGGGGGCATTATTAGTATATAGGGGCACCTCTGGGGGCATTATTAGCTCATGGGGGCACCTCTGGGGGCATTATTAGTATATGAGGGCACCTCTGGGGGCATTATTAGTTCATGGGGGCACCTCTGGGGGCATTATTAGTGCATGGGGGTACCTTTGGGGGCATCTCTGGGGGCATTATTAGTGCATGGGGGTACCTCTGGGGGCATTATTAGTTCATGGGGGCCACCTCTAGGGGCATTATTAGCTCATGGGGTCACAGCAGGGGATCCTACATACAGGGGGCACAGCAGGGGATCCTACATACAGGGGGCACAGCAGGGGATCCTACATACAGGGGGCACAGCAGGGGATCCTACATACAGGGGGCATCCCACACAGCGCAGTTACTATGGAGCCTACAGGGGGGAGAAAGGAAAGGAAGTTGCTAGAAATGTGCAGAGCCTAAATTGTTTGTCTCGCAGGTTCTAAGGGGATGAAACGTATCTGGAAGGAATCATCCTGGAGGTCTGGGCCGGATGGAGAGGAAAAGGGAAAGTGACGCCTCAGATCAAAGAAGACGTCACCTGTGAGTCCCTGTATGACACTTTTCTTATTTTGTAGAACATCATTTAGTAGGGGCGCCCCGAGGTAACAGCTACTACATTATCTGTACTCAGAGATATTACTGTGTTATCTGTTGTGTTACATAGGACTGCAGGTGACTACTACATTATCTGTACTCAGAGATATCACTGTGTTATCTGTAGTGTTACATAGGACTGCAGGTGACAGCTACTACATTATCTGTACTCAGAGATATCACTGTGTTATCTGTGGTGTTACATAGGACTGCAGGTGACTACTACATTATCTGTACTCAGAGGGATATCACTGTGTTATCTGTGCTGTTACATAGGACTGCAGGTGACATCTACATTATCTGTACACAGAGGGATATCACTGTGTTATCTGTGCTGTTACATAGAACTGCAGGTGACATCTACATTATCTGTACTCAGAGATATCACTGTGTTATCTGTGGTGTTACATAGGACTGCAGGTGACATCTACATTATCTGTACTCAGAGGGATATCACTGTGTTATCTGTGGTGTTACATAGGACTGCAGGTGACATCTACATTATCTGTACTCAGAGGGATATCACTGTGTTATCTGTGCTGTTACATAGGACTGCAGGTGACATCTACTACATGATCTATACTCAGAGATATCACTGTGTTATCTGTGCTGTTACATAGGACTGCAGGTGAAATCTACTACATTATCTGTACTCAGAGATACCACTGTGTTATGTGGTGTTACATAGGACTGCAGGTGATATCAGGTGATTTCTCCAGGTTGCAGAAGTTCAAACTTCATCGTGCCCTGGTGTGCTGGTGTCTGTATGTCTGTATACACGTGTGCTGGTGTCTGTATACATGTGTGCTGGTGTCTGTATGTGTGTATACATGTGTGCTGGTGTCTGTATACATGTGTGCTGGTGTCTGTATACATGTGTGCTGGGGTCTGTATACACGTGTGCTGGTGTCTGTATACATGTGTGCTGGTGTCTGTATACATGTGTGCTGGTGTCTGTATGTGTGTATACATGTGTGCTGGTGTCTGTATACATGTGTGCTGGTGTCTGTGTGTGAGATCAATTCTAGAGAACTGGCTCATATATCCCATTTTCCCCAGTGGCTTAAAATGTAACCTCTGTTATACAGTTATAAAATTGTAGAAATTAAATGTGAACAAGGTGCAATTCAAATAGAGACTTACTTGTATAGCTGCCTCTTGTGCTCTGTATGCAGTGCATTATATTCACCCCTGCAACGTACAATTTATAGCGTGTCTACAAGCCCAGCGGGGCTCATTATGATGGAGACTTAAACTTATACAAGAGTGGGGTAGGGGTTCCCCTGTATTCAGAATGCTGTTGAGTGCTAGGCAATGCCCCATCTGGGATTATTGAATTTCGAGGGTCTATGCAGAGCAGGATAAAGACACCTCTGCTGCACAAACAGGATCTCCTAGAAAGCGTTCTCACCGCCATGTATTCGCTATCACTGTCTTGGGTGAGCTAAACTAGTCTGCCTGGGGGGGGGATGATTTGTATATGCTCACTAACATGGAACAGCCTCATTATATTAGCCTTATCAACATATTCTATGTTAGTGAGCATACCCGGGGGGGGGGGGGGGGGGGGGATATTGGTGAACATATACAAATCAAACAGCCCCCCCAGACCCTCGAAATTCAATAACCCCAAACCGGGCATTGCCTAGTACTCAACAGCATTCTGAATACAGGGGAACCCCTACCCCACTCTTGTATAAGTTTTAGTCTCCATCATAATGAGCCCCGCTGGGCTTGTAGACACGCTATACATTGTACGTTGCAGGGGTGAATATAATGCACTGCATACAGAGCACAAGAGACAGCTATACAAGTAAGTGTCTATTTGAATTGCACCTTGTTCACATTTAATTTCTACAATTTTATAACTGTATAACAGAGGTTACATTTTAAGCCACTGGGGAAAATGGGGAATATGAGCCAGTTCTCTAGAATTGATCTGAACCAAATTATACCTCCCAGCAAGGCGTGGGGCGAACACACTATTTTTTTTTTTTTTTTTTTTATTAATGTGGGGGGCCCAGACACTTTGGTTGTATGGGGCCCCGAAATTCCTGATGGCGGCCCTGGCTGCATCCGATTACCTAATAAGCGGGCACGGGCCGATCCCCGATAGCCGCGGTCTCGGGCTACATGCGGCACCTAAGACTGCGGCGGCTTAGAGGGCGGCCCCGCTCTGAACACCCGTAGGCGGCCCTGGACTTACAGGTACATCCAGGGTCGCCTAGGGGTAAACATTTCCCAAAATTTTCTAATGATAAAATACGTGTGACAAAAAAACATTCTTACAATCACTGGGATATGTTAAAGCATCACAAGGATACTACAACAAAAAGTAAGACAGGTCAGATTTGAAAAATTGGGCAGTGTCCTAAAGGCTGAAATTGGGATTCAACAGGTTGTTCAAGATTAGAAAAACATAACTGCTTTCTCCCAGAAACAATGCCCCTCTTGTCATCAGTTTGTGTATGATATTGCATCTCAGTTTCATAAAAAAAAAAAAAATGAAGCAAAGTTGTAATTCTACACTCAACTTGAGGACATGTTTTGTGCTGTTTTTGAGAGAAAAAAAAAAGACCCATTTTTTTTTTTTTTTTTTTAAATCCTGGATAACCCCTTTAAGGGTTTCTGCTCTTTAGTACTCAGAATGAGCCCTCTGGCCTCTATTTATCAGTCCCAATGTCAAGGGCCCTCTTCGTACTACCTAATTCTTAAAGGGGTTGTCCAGTAAAAATGTTTTTCTTTCAAATCAACTGGTGTCCGAAAGTTATATAGATTTTTAATTTACTTCTTTTAAAAAAAAATCTCAAGTCTTTCCATACTTATCAGTTGCTGTATGTCCTGCAGGAAATGTAGTTTTATTTCCATTCAGAAACAGTGCTCTCTACTGACATCTCTGGCCAAGACAGGAACTGTCCAGAGCCGTAGCAATTCCCCATAAAAAACCTTTCCTGCTCAGGACAGTTCCTGTCTCGGCCAGAGATGTCAGCACAGAGCACTGTGTCTGAATGTAAATAAAACAACACTTCCTGCAGGATATAGAGTAGCTGATAAGTATTGGAAGACTGGAGATTTTTAAATAGAAGTAAATTACAAATCTATATAACTTTCTGACACCAGTTGTTTTGAAATTATTTTTTTTTCACTGGACAACCCCTTTAAGTGCCTGTTCTGTCTGGAACATCTCAGGACTGAACTCACTAGTCTGCTTCTCAGGCCTCTACCAGGCATCACAGAGCTGGGTTATCTTACAGAAATGACTAGACTTAGCAATGATGCAAACAACCTCCAACTCCAGACTACACGGATTATGGGGCGCAGGTCCAACTTGAGATCGAGGCACAGTGAGTAATAAAAATATATATTTTATTGTGGAGACTCAACGCGTTTCGGAACCGCACCGGTTCCTTTCTCAAGGTTGAGAAAGGAACCGGTGCGGTTCCGAAACGCGTTGAGTCTCCACAATAAAATATATATTTTTATTACTCACTGTGCCTCGATCTCAAGTTGGACCTGCGCCCCATAATCCGTGTAGTCTGGAGTTGGAGGTTGTTTGCATCATTGTTTCCTGTTGGATATCGGGAGTGGCTGCGGTCCTTGATATATACGCTGCAGAGTGTTGTGCCTCCCTTTGCACAACCACATCAGGTGAGGGTTGCCGTGCACCCCTATCCCTTTTTCACCTTGTCCTTCTGATCCTCGCCATGGAGCGCTGTCGCCCTTTGTTTTTTCTAGACTTAGCAATAGCCTTCACTAGGTTTGAGCTCAGCACCACTCTCCCACTGCCAAGGGCACACACACTTTAGTGGCGCTCTTCACAGTACACTGCAATTCCCCCTCTTCTAAGAACAGTCTCCCAGCTCCTGTCTCTAAAATGGAAACTTACATCTCAAAGCCTGCACCAAGCTTCAGAGACCCTCTCCAATACACCAGTCATCACCTCTTCTGTGACCCCTTATTATGCCCCCTGGACACCAGGCTACTTCTGATTTCTCTAATGAGCAAACTTCCCTGAGCTTTTAGTCCATTAGAGCTCCTGATGTTCAAGCCTGCACTGGCTTTCAGCTTATGGTAGCTCCTCCAGGTGGAAGACATGTCAGGTCCAACTACTACACAGGCCAGCAGCAGCTCCAATAAGTGCTAAACATCCTCACCACCTCTTTATGGCACCAAACTCCCCCTTTTATCTTCCTACACGTCGCCTCAACATTTTTAGGCTTCTTATGGGCTCACTTCACTATATGTAACAACCTCTGTAAAAACTTTAAAGTGACACTGTCACCCCCTTTTTGCATTATGACTTCTCTACATAGATGTAAAGGGTAAATATAGCAGTTTTCATACCTTATTTTATATCATGGTGCTTGTTTCAGTAAAAAGTGATCTTTTATCATCTGTGGATTGTGCTATCTGGGCGGGGCTTCACGTCCAAAGCGCCCCTTTGCCCTGCCCACAACACCACCATCGGTCCTACCCCTGTGACGTCATCGGAACATAGGCCCCGCCCCTTGGCTGCCATTGGAACAGGCCAGCCTAAAGATCTAGGGTCCACCCCCTCTAGGTCAGCCCATACCAATGGGCGCTGAGGGGGCTTGGCCTATGTGGCGTAGATGCCACGGGGTGGGGCCAATGGTGGCATTGTGGGCAGGGCTAAGTGGCGCTTCGGACGCAAAGACCCGCCCAGATACCACAATCCGTAGATGATAAAAGATCACTTTTACTGAAACAAGCACCATGACGTATGATCTAAAATAAGGTATGAAAACGGCAAAATTTACCCTTTACACCTGTGTAGAGAAGTCAGAATGCAAAAAGGGGGTAACAGTGTCACTTTAAGGGGTGTTATCATGAAGCAAAGAAGGTAAAATTTAATGTGTATCACATACATACAGTATATGTAAACATATGCTGTTTTTATTAACGTAGCTTACATCTCTGTACCATTTTTCTTCCTGAAGGATCTATGATCACCTTCTAGTTTCCTCTCTGAATTGCGACCCTGATGGTGCCATGCCTCCGTGCAGACACTTTACCTTAATCCCCCTTGCATGTGAAGTGAAAACCAACTGCCAATACTAATGGGACAGATCATGTGACTGGGATTGAACTGACCATGAGTGACCCAGCCTAGTATATGCCTGGCGGTCCAGAACCATGGCAACAGGTTATCAAAACACAGCAGACTCGTGGGGGATTAGTGTGTCTATATCTCGCAAATGATACATTTTAATAAATTCTTGTACATTGAAAATATGTTCTATTTAACATAATGCATCAGTATAGAGTTTTCTTTGTGACACCACCACTTTAAATTCTGCACAGTCACAGCAGCACACTCTGGTGACACTGTAAAGTACTGCAACTCACAGCCTGGACAACCTGAAACATAAATATAAATACAGTACAGAATATAAAGATAAAGATGTATGTACAAAGCAAGATTATATAATCTTGACTGCTAATCACAGTCAAGCACCTTGGCTCACTTGCGTGATGTTTCTGTTCTAGAGCATTATGGCTGTATATGTACCTGCTAGTATTGCTGTGACTGCCTCCAGGACTGTATAACTGATTTAAGATGACAGATTAAGTCCCCCACTGACTTCAGTAAGATTCTGGCAAACATTAGATTTGACAGCGTGGATAACACAGGTACCATTCCTCATCCATATGGGATGGAGCCAATTAAGGATTAACATGGGTTTCATGTACCTGTAATTAATATTTTTCACACCATGGATTCCATGTGTTGTTTGTCAGTCAGTCTTAGAAAATGATCAAATGAAAATTAGATTATGAATAAATACATTAAATTGAAGGAAATATGGATTTTATGGACAAAATTATCCCATTTATAATAAGCACTACCATAATCACAGAACATAAACATGAACATACAAAGATTTTTTTTTACATCTATATATTACATTATAGCTGTAATAATTGGATAATTACACAATTATCTTAAAGAAGCAAATACAACAGATGATGTAAAATGGAAAGAGGTATTTTGATGCAACCGCACAGTTAAAAAAAAATGATATGCTCACCTGTCTGCATTCCTCAAGTCTTCCTCTGTGTCTCTGGTATCTCCAGCCGCCTCCAGTCCACTCCAGGCCAATTACCGACTGAGACAGGACAGTGCTACTGGCCGTGTTGCTTTCCCATTTCAGTCAGTCAGTGATTGGGGGAGTGGGCTGTCAGTCACATCCCTGGAGTTACACCCTGCTTAGTCAATCACTGACTGACTAAGACAGGACAGTGGTGCAGTGTCTGGAGAGTGACAGCCTGCTCAGCCAATCACTGGCCATGGTACTGTCCCACAGTCAGAGATTAGCTGAGTGGGAATTTGTTGTGGGGACACCAGAGACTGAGGACACTGGGGTGTGGAGAGGTCTTTGGCCAGAGCCCACGTTATCAACTAGAAGAGAGAACTAATTATAGACCCATGGCAATTATGTGATCACTGGGCTACCTTAATATAAAAAGTTTTATGTTTTATCTTGATGACACAATGACTTTAAAAGGGAACTATCAGAATCTAACCTGCTGATAGCTCCATATAGTACACGGGGTGCTGAGGATGAAGGTAAGTATCTTACCTTCATCCTCAGTGCTGTTCGTGTGCAGTTTAAGGCTATGCTCACACTACGTAAAACTACGGCCGTAGTTTTAAGGGGTGGAACATAGCCCTATTTTCAATGGGATCCCGGCTGGAGCGTACACACATTGTATGCGCTCCGGCTGGGATCCCATGCGGCGCCGGAAAAAAAATGACATGTCAGTTTTCTGCGGCCGGAATTCAGTGAATTGCGGCCGCAGAAAGACCTGTCAGTTCACACAGTGAAGCAAGTGGCTCCGGCCGCTTGCCGTACTGTGGGCTATGGGAAGCTCTGATGCGGGCGCACACTGATGCACCCGCATCAGAGCTCCGCGGCCGGAAAGATCACCCAGCCCGTACTTAAGTACCGGCTGGGATGATCCAGACTGAGACCGGCCGTTCCGTGACCCGGCCAGGGTCACGGAACGGCCGGTGTTCACGTAATGTGAACATAGCCTAAATGTAGTGCTCCATATGGTAAGTCTGTTTGGAGCACTTCCCCTACTCCAAAGTGCTGATCTGCCCCCAGCCCATCCCTACTAATGATTATCAATGGAGCGGGGTAGGGAGGTGGCGCTCTGGGGCTGGAGGTAGTGCTGCAAATGGATTTACCTTACGGACCACTATGTTTAAACTACACACAAACGACTTATCTTCATCTTCAGGACCCATGCACTATATGGAGTTATCAGTAGGTTAGATTCATCTTACCTGCTAATAGTTTCCCTTAAATGGTCTTGTAATGGTGAAACTTTTTTTTCAACTGTCAACTAATAAATTAACTTATATTGGCATGCCTTATTTTACTGCCTTTCTGTGGTCTTTCATGCTTTCTTTTTGCTTCTAATGCAAACTGTATGCTGTTATCTTTATTAGACCAATTTCCTCTCTAGTGTACATCATTTAACAGACTTCCTGTTTCTGCTGTACACTCTAGCCAGCAATTCAGCTAATTCTCCTACTACACCTTTTTGACTGTGACCCCACCCATTACACCCAAAAGAGGTAGAGTTGGTTGTATTCCTAGCTAGAGTATCTAGTTTGTATATATAAAGTCAAAAGTGTTAGGGTCGAGGTGGCGTTCTGTGCTTCGGGCTGTTGCCCTGACCCTAGTGTTGGAGCCACTGCATGCTTCCCATGGCGTGTGGTCCCAGCTACCTGTGATTCCTTCCTGTGATTCCACCGTGCTTCTGCTGCCTGTCGTTCCTGCCGTGAGTCTTGCGGTGCTCCTGATGCCTGTGGTTCCAGCCGTGAGTCCTGCTTTGTTCCTGCTGCCTGTGGTTCCAGCCGTGTGTGTCCTGCTGTGTCCAGAAATATACCTTTTTTTGTTTTACCCCATAGGCCTCTGTGTTCAGGCATGGCTAGAAAGTGGCCGTTGGTATGCCTTTTGTGGCATGGGGTGTGCACCCCATAAAAATATTTTTCTTAAAAAAATTATTATATAATTTTTTTTTTTGCTTTTTTTTATCCTATGCCAAATTATTGAGACACCTTAAACTTCCACTTCTTAATTGTGAAATTAGCGCCTAATCTGCCCCCTAGTAGTGGCTGCAAGCAGCCAGAATTCCATTACTTAACTATACAAATCAGCAGGACATTTGAAGGAAACTACTCTACAAACAGCTATTAAGATATTTAGAAATGAATCAGCACATACTGTTGATCCTAAAAAATATGTTGCACTAGGGTCCATTCACATGGGTCTGCTGCAGATTTAATGTTGCAGATTTGATGCTGCAGATTTTATGCTGTGTACATTGATATCTGCAGCATTAAATCTGCAGCTTCAAATTTGCATCTTAAAGAAGATCATGCCAATTCACCATTGTGTTGATGGACTTTGATGTCATTGGCTCCAGATGAAATAAATCATACAGCAGAGTGAGAACATACTTCATACGTTGGCTTTACTCTGACTAATTGGTTATATAGGAAGGGAAAATAAGCAATTCATACTGTATATCAAGGAATGCAGCTGTACGCACAGTTGATGATAGAATAATTGTTTTCCATCAAGGAAACAAAGACTGGACTAATAATAAAATTTTACAAGTTAGCTGCCAACAAGCATAAAGTATAGAGCACTATACGAAATGAATTGGGTGCCGTAACTGAATCTTCTCTCAGGACAATAAGTCTAATGTAGAGCCAAGGTCTGAGGAGGTCGCATGGAGTGAACACTCTGGGGCCTTCTCTAAGAAGAAAGACAATCTTCCATTCCCTGTCAAGATCACTTCTAGCCATAATACATCTGAGGATGTGCCCTGAAAATGTATTACTGAGCCAACATTATGAATGGAGGCTCACATAACTGAGAATCATTAAGAAATCTCCAAGGATTGTCACATTAACCATTTGAAACCAGACCAAGTCATGCATGAATAAAATACAAAAGATAACCAGACTGCGCCATTAAATAATTTATATTGTTGTGAAGATTTCTTCTGGCATATTAAACACGTGGCAAAATGTCTATAAACAGCCTAGATGCTTTCATTGTTATCCTTAGGAGATGACTGGTCTATCAATGGGGCAGTCACAACCAGCCCTTCCTAGGACTCCAAAGCCCCAAATTATGCTGGGTTATATGGTACTGAGATCTTGACGCTACCTGTTTTGTTGTGTGTAAGCATAGAAACACAATCCAATGCATATTTTAAAGGGGTTATCCAATGTTACAAAAACATGGCCACTTTGCAGCACTCTTGTCTCCAGATTGAGTGAGGTTTGAAACTCGGTTCCATTGAAGTAAATGGAGCTTAATTGCAAGAGTGGGGCAAAAGTGGCCATGTTTTTGTAGCGCTGGATAACCCCTTTAGGACATACACAACAACAGAATTGCGGCAATGCAAACAATGTGTGACATTGTTGTCTGAGACACACAATTGCTGCATATATAAAACAGTGTGTATAGGTAAATAGTGGTATAGGAGCATGAAGAGCCTAAACGCCTTAATATGTGAAACGATTTTCCGCCTTACTTTGCCACTTACAGGCCGATCAGGACGATAATCATTTAGTCTTATTGGACATGTTGAAAAGTCACAATCAACGAACATGCACAATGTCGGCTGCGTGTTACTCCGTGTACTTAATGGGTGTCAATGGGCAGCCTGGATGATCAACGGATCGTTCAGGCAGCCTCTTCTGTTGCTCCCCACAACCCCTCCTGCTGCTCCCCGCTCACTGTCTGTGCGTATAATAGCACAGGCAGTGAACGAGGAACAAGGGGAAGGGAAGTATGAAAAGGTTGTTAAGAACAAGCCCTATACACAAATCAGGCACATATATATGTATGAACTCATATATGTAGATATACTGTAATTCTGTATATTTACATGTAGGAGTCACTTTTCACACAGTGTCTGGTCGCCATTAATGATCCCTCCCTTTTCCACTGATTGAATCAAAATAATCTGTGTGAAATTGAAATGACGGTGCTGAAATCTGGAAAATAATATAGAAACCGCAGAATGTGGGATATATGCTGCAAATCAGAAGTGCTCTGGAAGCATGTAAACATTATAAATTATATACAGTGAGAGGTCTGGTTACTACACGAGATGTGAATCAGCCATGCACACACCACTCATCAAGTAAAGAGCACCACAAATTAACTTTTATGTTTATTGTGCCAGGCTTGGAACCAGTAGTTTAAAGTTCTGGATAATGTCCATCACACTCACAGGGAGAACAATATTTAACTGTTTTTATGCCAGTTGAATGTAGCAGGTAAGTCCAGAAAAGCTTTTAAAGCTGCCAATAATCGAAAAAAAATGCATATAAGGAAATATATAATATAAAAAATGCAACTAATATACATGTAAAAATCAGCCATAGCATTTAAACTGTGCTCTTCTTTGACTGCCAGAACAGTTGTGACCCATCTAAGCATGAAATGCATAAGATCTCTAAAAGTGTTCCGTGGTGTTACAGCAGGTCATTTAAAGTGTCACTGTCATTATAACTTTTAATATTTAAATCAACAGTAGATGTGATATAAAGCAAGTTTCAATTTACATTCAATATTTTTTTCTAGTTATGATGCTGTAAAAATAAGCTATACTTACTTGTATCCAGGTCCAGTCTTCTGAAGGCTCCTGATATTTATGACCTATACTAAAGAAGTCCTGGTACATACTGTACCTATATTACAGGAGGTCATTTTTGGCTGAGTGGTTTACTCCTGGGTTACTCCTCCAATAGAACTTTCTAGTGATTTCTATAAGACATCTGTGTTGGTAGGTCATGTGACCTACCTCTCATACACTTACATATAATCCATCAGAGGGGGCAGCAAAGGGAATGTAAATCATTGCTCACATATCATGGTGCTGGTGTGTGGATTGGTGCAAAACAGGAGACTGTGCATAGTCTTATGTAGAACAAAAAACTACAGTACTTGCTATAAAAGACAGGAGAATTCCATTAACTTTAACCCTATTGGGACATGGGTGCATTAAGTTGTAGCTGTAGAGTAAGCAATAGTGATAAGACTGTGGATGTTGGTGCATGTTTCCTAGTCCGGCCAAATGATGCTTAATATAATACATACATTTTCATGGATAATTCTTTTTATAGCCATACCCCATATCAAAATCGGAAAATGTTAAATTCCCCATGATGTATATTCAACAGATCTCTAGCGTCTACTTGCATTTTTTGTTCCAATACTAATCTTTATTTTCATAATCTCTTAGACTTCATAATGTGTTCTCCCATTCTGCTCTTCTACTAAACTGGTTTTGGTTTCCTCAATTCCAAATCATATTTTGCATCTTAATGTTGTTTTCCAGCAGCTTTGACATACAAAGGTTTACGTGAATGTAGTTTACTTACAATAATGTGCACAGTGCCTGACACAGATTGTCTACAGTATTTCAAATGTAAAGTTTTAAAGCCATGCAGTCATATCTTGTTTATAGATCCCTATACCAAAAGGATTGTTTTCAAAGCTTCTTAAGATGCATCTTCTTGCTTAGAGACTAAGCTTTGCTTCGAGGGCTTGGAGATGAGTCTTATTTCCATGATAAACAAATATTTAGAGAAAATGCAATTGTTTCATAATGGTTTCCTCAAGTATCAAAGATGGGTCAAGAAATGGTAAATCGTATAACCCCAAACGGCCCCTATTTCCAGAAAATAGATTTAAATATTTTAAGGCTATGTTCACACAACATATGTTTTACATAAATCACGGCCGTCATTGCAATTTTCAATACCGGCCGTAATTAATGTAAAAGATACGTTAAATTTAAATAAATGGAATCCCGGCCACAGAGTGTACACATAGTATAGACTCTGGCTGGGATTTCAACCAGCCATCCGGAAAACTGACATGTCAGTTTTGTGCGGCTGCTATTCATTGAATAGTGGCCGCACAGACCTGTCAGTTCACACAATGGAGACTGCGGCTCTGGCTTTGTGCTATGGGGAATTGGGGTGCGGGCACACAATTCAGAACAAATTAAGTTCATCCGGCCAGTACTGCAGTATCGGCGGGATGAACTTCATTGACACTGGCCATTCTGTTACACGGCCGGGTCACAGAACGGCCAGTGTTATACAATTGTGAACCCTGCCTAAAGATGAATATACAGATTCTCTCATGCTCCTATGTTTAAAATAAAAGGAAAAAAAGAAAAAGAAACAGCTGTTTAGGGAGTGGCTCAGACTACCCCTTGTACCACAACCAGTGATTGGCTGAGTGGGCTGTAACTCTTGAGACATAAAAGTGGTAGCCTGCTCAGCCAATCAGTGGCAGGAGCACTGGCCCATCTCTGTTAGTCAGTGATTTGCTGAGTGGGTTGGAGGTGGATGGAGACACCAGAGACACAAAAGGGGACACTGGTAGAGCATGGACAGGTGAGTATACAATTTTTTTTTGTTTTTGCCATGTTTAACACATTTTAAAACGAGCTTGCAAAAATTTGCTCAATTAAGTAAATGAATTTTTCCAAGCATTGTTGCGATTCGAGCTTTGCTCATCCATAGTTGTGCCATATTGTAATGCTATCTTCCAACTGGCTTAAGTTAAAAAGACCAAAATGATATGGCAATATTAGTTGCTCTGACTGGGATCAAGATTAAAATTAGGATGTCAGGGCTATTTTTTTTTTTTATCTCTGGTGACCGAGCAATTTTTTATTTTTGTGAAAAACAAAAAGTGGGCTTTTGTACTTTTAACAATCAAGGCTGAAGTTCAGGCCAATTTGACCCTGACACAGACGCATCTTGCGCCATGTTGAAAAGCAATTTTACAGTAACATATAATGGCAGGTAACTAGTGGAGTATTAGTATATATAGTGGAGCTTCAATTATTGAGTTACTACATTATAACAATCTATTCCAATAAATACAGCGGGGCATAAATTATTCTACTTTCACATTTCAACAATTCATGGTTGGAGCATTATTATTGACATATACATCACATTCTCTATTTTATTATTTATTCCATATATAGTGGAAGATATTGCAGCCACCTCTTTCGGTAATATACTTCAGAACAAAGAATTTTTATTAGGACTTTTAGATTTGAATTGATTTCTAGGATATATAATCTTGATATTGCTTATTGATATTTTTAGTATTATGAGTATGTCTTAGTATTATAAATCTGATATCAATTATGTAACCATTTTGAAGCTTCTAACATATACAACTTTTGTGTAGTGCTTTTTGGCCTAAAAAAAGCACTAAAAATAAAATTGGTAGCAGTTCTTACTGCTTTTTGGCATTTTTTTCTGGCATTTATTGGTATTGATAGAGTTTTTTTTTACCCCCAGGGTTTTTCTATTATAGGTCATGTATTGCTTTTCTCATGTGGCTGTGAGATCTTTATTAAGGAATTAGGGTGAAAAAAACTAGACACCAAAATGTATATGTGTATGAGTTTTTTTCAGGTGTTTTTTTCCACCTGTCAATAGGAGCAAAAATTACACTGTTTCTTGGAGAAGGAAAAAGACACAATTTAAAAAAAAAAATGACACTGTCCCTAAAATAAATCTAAAGTGTGCAAAAGTAAAAACTATGTTTTTTGGAAAGTCCAGCCTTAGGCTATGTTCACACAACTTTCAAAAAAGGAAAAAGGCGTCCGTTTTTTGTTTTAAAAAACCCTCCATTATTGCATCATTTTAAGTGACTTCAAGAAAATGCATTGAAATCTATGTAACAGATGTCTTTTTCCCAGTGTATTGAATGACGTCTGCCTCAAAAACGTCCATCATTCAATATACTGTGTGAAAAAGACATCCCTTATTCCATAGACTTTAATGACTTTAATTTATTGAAATCACTTAAAGGACAACTCCGGCGAAAATTTTTTTTGGCTTATTTAACACACATTACAAAGTTATATAACTTTGTAATGTGGTTAAATACCCGGTCTGGCCCCCTTCCCCCACTTTCCGACCCCCGACCCCCACCCCGGAAGTTAAAGAATGTATACATTACCTATTACGGTCGTCACGGTCCTCTTCTCCCGGGCGGCATCTGGTGATGGGTGACGTCAGAGCTGGGGGGCGGTCCGGGTCTTCTTCCTCTTCGGCGTCTTCATTGAGAGTGAATGGGAGAGAAAAGGCTGCTGGTGCACATGCGCACCAGCAGCCTTTTCATTGGCTGGAGCGCATCACATGGCTTCCAGCTTGCTCAGCCCTGATTGGCTGAGCTTGCTGGAAGCCATGTGATGCGCTCCAGCCAATGAAAAGGCGCAAGCGCACCGGCAGCCTTTTCTCTCTCATGGACCCAGAAGCAAGAGACATCGCTGGACGGCGGACGCAGGTGACGGTGAGGCGGACGGCGGGCGAATGGAGTGGCGATCGTCACCGGAGGGATGGTGAGTATGGTGTCTGTGTGTGTCTGTGTTTTTTTTTTTGGGGGGGGGGTCCCGCCGGAGTTGCCCTTTAAAATAACTAACATGTTTTTAACAAAAAGTTGACACATTTTTCCTTTTTTGGATCTTAGCCTAATGATGCAGTGAGCTCTGAAACAGCTAAAGCTCTATACGGCTATGTTCACACAACGTAAAGAAATAGAAAAGGGGCCCGCGTTTGCTATTTAAAAGACGTTCGTTTTTGCTGCGATTTAATTGACTTAAATGCAATGCATTGAAGTCAATGAGATGACAAACGTCCAATGCACACAATGTTTTAAATAACGGACGTTATCACCGCTGACGTAAAAATAATGATCATAACAATTATTTTCAGACGTTTATTGCAAACAGCTGAGTTTTTAGTTGTTCACACACAGTTTTTCTTTTTTCACCGTTGTTTGTCCGTTTTTACTATTAAATTCAATGGACCTTTCAATTAAGCCACACCTAAAGGGCAATTAGTAACCCAAACTAGAATAATGTACCAACAGCCGTCATTGCACTAAGGGAAGGCTAGACAGCTGAATGACGTCCGTTATTTTAGACTCAAAATGGTAGACGTCATTTTTAACGGAGCTGTAAAAAACGTTGTGAACATAGACTACTACTGAACTGACACACCCCTGTCAGTTCAGTAGCGCAGTGCTTTAGCTGCTTGAGCCCTTCACCTAGTAGTCACTCCCATTGATAAAATTAATAACACACCCACATGACTATTGACTGAATTGTTCAATTATGAAGCCATATATCTCAGGAGGGCAAATTAAGAAACTATAATAAGATCTATAATCAGGGCATCCTGAGCAATTTAATGATAGTAACACCTCATTTTTGGGGGTTGGTTACAGGTCCTTTTTAAGAGTTTCAACAATTAAACATAGCATGCACCACCTGACCTAGAGATTAGTGAAAAATGTAATTTGCAGAAAAATCCCTTTAAGGCTGGTGTCTCTTAGGTATGGTATTTCTCTTAGGCTGGGTTCACACTACGTTTTTGCAATCTGTTTTTTTTTTTCATCAGTTTTTTTCATTTGCATTTTTCCATTGACTTCCATTATAAAAAAAACAGATCAAAACAGATCAGTTTTTTTTAACGTACACAAAAACATAGCTGAGTCTAGTTTTGTGTTCATTAAAAAAATTGATCCGTTTTGACCCCAAAAAAGCATCTGTTTTTTGCAAAAAACGGATGAAAAAAAAGCGGATTGCAAAAACGTAGTGTGAACCCAGTCTTGCCTTTCTCCTTGTTGGTGTTCCCATGCTGTTAGCAGTGTAATCCTCTGTCTAGAGCACCATTAGGAGCACTGTCTTGTCCTCAGATCGTTGATGGGGGTGGGACAGGGCTCCTAAAGGTGCTCTGGGCTGAAGATTATGCGAATAACACAGCAGGAATGGTGCTGTGGAGGAAGGTAAGAAACGTGTCTTCCTCCTCTGCGCCCCATGCACAATAGGGGGCTATCAGCAGGTTAGATTCGTCTGAGCTGCTGATAGTTCCCCTTTAAAGTCTATATTCAAATATTTTACTTATTATAGAAAAACATCTTTCCTCTGGCCTTGGATATCTTATGTTTTCTGTTTTCTGACATTTCTCTATAAAATAAAAAATGCATGTCAAAAACGAATATAAAAAAACCCCCAAACTTGTAATTATTAGAAAAAAAAAACTGTGTGAAGGAGGCCTTATGCTTTAAATTGAAAAAATTGGCAATAGCTTCTATCTGTTATCTTCTAATAGAAATTCCTAATTTTCAAAGTCCAATACGTTTCACTCACTAAGGCGTAAATTCACCTGCAATAGATCCTCTAGCTGGAACAGACATACGCTGTTTATCTAGATAATCCTTGTGTTATAAAATGAGGTTACGGCTGCCAGCAAGTCGAGTTCTGCACGTCTCACCTCCATTCCCACACTACAACCCTCTTTACTAATCTCTCAAATGATTCCCAATGCCTTCCATGAAATGAAAGCAGGAGATTTAGTCACAGGAAATGCTTAGAAAAAGGGTCATCTCCATGACATCTCCCATTAAATGGACACTGCTAGACTCAACAGATAGTAATTACCCTATCGATCAGATTCTAAATGGATAAGTTAGCCGGCATACCAAATTATCTGAGTGCGTTTGTGTTTGCAGATGGCTGCCTGAATTAACTGCTTTTCAGCTTCAGGCTATTGAGTGGCTGTTGTTTTTTCTTTTATTATTATTTTTAAATACCCTGAAATATATGCGTGATTGTAATTAAATGTTATTGAATGACGTGTCCGAGAGGGCAGACAGCTTTCTTGCACATATGTTGAATATTTAGCTATGGCATCACTAGATATAAAAATTTAAATGTCTTTATCTTTAACCCTGCATCTGACTATCCAAAAAGTCTGATAATCTGACACTTACTTCTAGCACAGAAGATCAATACAAAATGATGGATCAAATAGAACCACACAAAGAGGAAATTATTATTAGTATTGTTATGTTTTTATGCTTTTATTTTACTAGTACAGAAAAAGTGATTACAGATACATCCAGTGACTTCTCCCAACTGCACCTTAAAGCAGTTTCCTGTGGGGTCTGGTATAGTGACGCTTTTTGATAAATGCCATATGCTAATCAGCTGGTTCGGAGCATTTTGTGTATTCCTGCCTAACCTGCCCCCTCCTAGCCCGCCCACTATGCATATCAGGGCCGTTTCTAGGGCCGGGCGAGCCGGGCCACCGCACGGGGCGCCCACAGCAAGGGGGCGCGTTGCGGCATCCGGCCCGCAGCCCCTGCATCCTCAGGACTGACCCAGGGATCTGGAATCTAAGTTCCAGATCCCCTGGCCAGAGCGACCTTTAGCTGTGCATACGCACGCACTGCTAAAGGAAACAGCAGCTAGGGCAGAGACACAGATGCTTCCTGTGCAGGCGGCCTCTGTATGACAGGTGGCTGCCTGCACCGGAAGCCAGAAGAGGACGGACATACCAAGAAGAGGAGCTGGAGGCTGCAGGGTGAGAGGTGAGTATCTGGTGGGGGAATCCTGCACAGAGGGAGCCCCAGATATGTCCCGATAATCCTGACGCCCCCCCGCGATAAGCCTTGCCCCCGTGATAAGCCCCGCCCCCTGCGCCAAAGTTTACATGTCATCCAGCTCTCCCAGCATCCTATATGTCAGTGTAATAGAGGTCACCCAGCTCTCCTAGTATCCTGTATGTCAGTGTAATAGAGGTCACTCAGCGCTCCCAGTATCCTGTATGTCAGTGTAATGGAGGTCACACAGCTCTCCCAGTATCCTGTATGTCAGTGTAATAGAGGTCACTCAGCGCTCCCAGTATCCTGTATGTCAGTGTAATAGAGGTCTCCCAGCATTCTGTATGTCAGTGTAATGGAGATCACCCAGCTTTCCCAGTATCCTGTATGTCAATGTAATGGAGGTCACCCAGCTTTCCCAGTATCCTGTATGTCAATGTAATGGAGATCACCCAGCTTTCCCAGTATCCTGTATGTCAGTGTATAATGGAGGTCATACAGCTTTCCCAGTATCCTGTATGTCAGTGTATAATGGAGGTCATACAGCTTTCCCAGCATCCTGTATGTCAGTGTAACGGTGGTCACACAGCTTTTCCAGCATCCTGTATGTCAGTGTATAATGGAGGTCATACAGCTTTCCCAGCATCCTGTATGTCAGTGTATAGTGGAGGTCACACAGCTTTCGCAGCATCCTGTATGTCAGTGTATAATGGAGCTCATACAGCTTTCCCAGCATCCTGTATGTCAGTGTATAATGGAGGTCACACAGATTTCCCAGCATCCTGTATGTGAGTGTAATTGAGGTCACACAGCTTTCCCAGCATCCTGTATGTCAGTGTAAAGGAGGTCATACAGCTTTCCCAGTATCCTGTATGTCAGTGTATAATGGAAGTCACCCAGCTCTCCCAGTATCCTGTATGTCAGTGTACAATGGAGGTCACCAGCTTTCCCAGTATCCTGTATGTCAGTGTATAATGGAAGTCAGCTTTCCCAGCATACAGTTTGGGACCTTATAAGTGGGAAAAGGGGAAGGATGTTGCTGGATAAGTGCGGAGCCTAAGATGTCTGTCTGACAGGTCCTAAAGAGATGAATTGTAGCTGCAAGAAACCGTCATGGAGGCCGGGGCCGGATGGGGAGGAAAAGGGACCCGTCAGATCAAAGAAGACGTCACCTGTGAGTCACTGTATAATGATTTTGTATTCAGTGGAACATTATTTGGCAGGGGTGCAACACTGTTCTATGCCGCAATACACACACTGCTTCTTTCTAATAACCTGAATCTTTATAAAAGCCCACCTTCCTTCCCCAGGGCTAAACTAAGGCGCTAAACCCAGGCGCTTTTATCAAGATTCACCCTGTTGCCGAAATGACCTAGAAACTGCCCTGATGCATATTCATATATACATAGTTAGGCCTCTTGTTACGGGCTGCTTCCTGCACATGCGTGGTAACAAGCGGCCTAATTATGCATATATGAGTATGCATAGTGGGCGGGCCACGAGGGGGCAGGTGGGTGCCCAGATGTGGAACGCCCAAAATGCTCAGAACCAGCTAATTAGCATATAGGCCTTTTTTTAAAAAGCACCACTATAGTGGACCACACAGGGATAAGAAGTACAGAAGCGCAATCCTAAGGTAAAGAGTTGCTGGCTGATATCAGCAGGTTCACTGGCCCGAACCTGCTCATAGTGCTGCTTTAACTCCATATGTCCTCCATTAGTGTACCATATGTTCATGTCCTCCTTAATTAATAATGCTTTCTGTGCCTCAATGTAATACTTCTGTCACTGTGTCCCTCGTGCAGTTATAATGCCCCCCTATTCCTCCATACAAAAAAATTATTCCTGTGCCACCATACTATAGTAATGTCTCTTGTGCCCCCTCACACAGTAATAATACTAACCCATGGAGTAATACTTAAAACCATACTTCCATACTGTCCCAGATCTGGCAGAACATTCCCCATTTTGGAGTGATGTCCTGCTGTTTTTCGACAATCCCCATATCTTCCTCCTGGTTGTGTGACATTGGCATTACAGGTACTCCAGTGAAATTTTTTTCTTTCAAATCGACTGGTGTCAGAAAGTTTATCTTTACTCTTGACATTCACCCAGCTCTATCTTATTTTGGAAGGTTTACTTCTGAGATGGCCAGAGGTACAAAATGGTGTGCCAAGGATTGAAACAGGTAGGACCCTTTCTGCCCCCCCAATAACACCTTTAAAGCTTTGATGCTTCAATAAGTAGCAGACATGTGCCAGTTGATCTTAATTAGTGCCAGCAGCCTTTAGTTGTAAACAGGAAAGTGTACTGAGAGCAAGCAGGGATTTTGAAAATGATGAGGAGTCATAACTAGATACGAGCCAAATTGCCAAAGTTCGGGTTCGTATGAATCTGAAATATCGGCTTCTGATTGCCACTGTCTGCAGCTCCCGTAAACAGGGTGGATACAGCATAAGGACCACCTGGAAAACTGGGATACAGCCTATGCCAATGTCTGTATCCAAGTTTTCCAAGCGGTCCTTACGCTTTATCCACCCTGTTTACGGAGGCTGCAGACAGCGGGAATCAGGCGCCAATAGTTTAGGTTCATACGAACCCGAACTTCGGCAAATTCGCTCATCTCTAGTCATAACATTAAAAATATAATAAGGCTTGATTCACACACTGCAGTTTTTGTGCCTAAACCAGAAGTGGATTTAAATGTGATGGAAAATATAAAGGGAGGACTTGTACTTCTCTTTTCTGTTGGATCCTCTTCTGGTTTTGACAGAGAACTTTGCAGTATACCTTATGAGGCTATGTTCACACAACGTATAAGACCGGCCGTTCCATGACCCGGCCGGGTCACGGAACGGCCGGTCTCTGGAAAGATCATCCTGGACAGTATTGCAGTACCAGCCGGATGCTCTTTGCAGCCGCAGAGTTGTGATGCGGGTGCATCCGTGTGCGCCCGCATCAGAACTCCCCACTGCATACTATGGAGCGAGTGGCCGGAGCCGCTCCAGAGTGTGCACTGACAGGGTTTTCTGGAGCCACTATTCAATGAATAGCAGCCGCAGAAAACTGACATGTGAGTTGTTTGCGGCACCGCTAGGGATTCCGGACGGAGCATATACCATGCGTATAAGCTTTGGCCGGGATCCCATAGACAGCAAGGTAAAGTATATTTTCATAATAACCACGGCCGTTAGTATACGTTGTGTGAACATAGCCTCATAATGTAAATAAAACTAAACATTATGAGATTAATTGCTGGTACATTGTATACAAGAAGAAAACAATATTTATTTGATGGCCTTTTATCCAGGTTCTGGACCTAGTGTTAAAAGAATGTTAACCCTTTCACGACCTGAAGTCATTAATGCATCAATGCCCAGGTCGTTTTAGGACATCAGCTTATGGGATCATAATGATCCCATAAGCTGATGTCCCTATGGCTGCCCCCTTTCCTCTGTCCCCTGCCGATGTTACAATCTTGTGACAGCGGCAGGGGAGAGAGCGGGCAGAGCTCACGGGCACTTGCCCCGCGCGCTCAACCTTCCCTCCCTCCCCCCGCTGGCCTCAATAGCCAGGAAACCGGAAGCCTGAGGCCTCCTGTTTAAGTGGCTACCAACGGGGCTCTGCGGTCACTTTGCAGAGCCCTGAAGGACGGCAGAAAGAAAATTCTCCTTCTGTAGAGGGAGAATTCTCTGTCTGGAGCCCTATAGATCCTGCGGTCTTCCTGACTGCAGTATCTATAGTTTTAACTCTCAGCTCTGGAGCGCGGCTCTGATGCTGAGAGTTGTGGTGAGTCTCCGGCTATCACTGATAGCCGCGACTTGCCGTGGATGACACAGACGCAGCTCCTGCACCTGTGTCATCCTGGATCATACATGAACGTTGCTGCAGCATCAGGCATAGGCTGCAGCGACGTTAATTTACAGTGCAGCGGCAGCGGGATGGGGTTAAACAAAAAAGCATTGATATGGCCATCAAAATAAATAACTCTAATAATATGCTACGTTAAAATCTATAAAATAACAGCTGTCTCTGCACACAAAAAACAGGCTAATATTTTCCAACAGGCTAGTGAAAATTTTTGTATTGCCCCTCAAAAGCTATACTTTTATATGAACACTTATTATGGGAAATGCTTATAAAGTGCTTTTTTCTCTTCACTTACTACTGCATCAAGGCTTCACTTCCTGGATAAAATGTTGACCCCCAGAGCTGTGCAGGCTTTGGCTG
Source organism: Dendropsophus ebraccatus (assembly GCF_027789765.1). Lineage (NCBI taxonomy): Eukaryota > Metazoa > Chordata > Amphibia > Anura > Hylidae > Dendropsophus > Dendropsophus ebraccatus. Next base: position 68,103,191 of record NC_091457.1, read on the forward strand.
CTGGAGAGGATGATGGCAGAGGGACACTGAGGGACACAGGGCACTGGAGGGATACTGAGCATCCCCCTGCCATCATCTTCTCCAGCAGCCACAGCCTAGGAGTCGGGTCGTGACATCACCATTTTATCCAGGAAGTGAAGCCTTGATGCAGTAGTAAGATGCAGTAGTTATAAGCATTTCCTGCCTGTAATACGTGTATGGTGGTGATTTGTATAACTTTTAAGGGGCAATACAATACTTTACTAAAAATTTTGCCAGACTTCTCCTTTAACACAGCATATTATCAGGTTAAAAATATGACCATGCTTTTTTTTTTTAACCCGTGTGAATACAGCCCTATGCTCACAACCCAGAAGTTTTTTGGGGGGAATTTTGTAAACTTGTCTGATGTTAATAGAGCTTTTTTACAGTTGTAAATCTTAAGATAATCCAAGTTCTTTTGAAGAAATTCTACTATTTTTGAATGACTTAACCTTTATCACAGTTATTTATTTGTCGTACGTCACTTGGTATTATGGTCCATTCCTTAGGGATTGAAACTGGTTGCAAAAGTTCTCCAAATACATCTCACTTTTCTCCCTGGCATCATTCTCTGTGATAATTGGAATACTGTTGTGGATATCATCCAGAATTCCACTTAATGCATTTGGAGAATAACCTTATTAAATTCTCTCCGATATGTTCTGTGATTAGATCAGAAGTGTCCAGCTCTTGCTAGCTGCTTACTCTTTCCATACATCTTTAGATGATAAGCACTTTGACCCTGACATTGTATTTTACATTTACTTATAGATTTCCTAGATACACTATTTCCAGATGAATAATTTCAAGAAATACATGTGTTATGGTATTTTAATATTATAAAAATACAAATGTAAAATATGTAGGGAAGTATTTAAAACAGACATTGGACACACCAGTCTAACTAGCCCCACTCCATGGGATGGTGCTGAATTTATGTAGAGGCATACATATCTAATTTGGTCATGTGCTCCTACTGAAATCTACTGCAGCTCTGAGCTACCATAAATTGTAGTTAAAGGGGTTGTCCAGCGAAAATCTTTTTCTTTCAAATCAACTGGTGTCAGAAAGCTATATATATATTTGTAATTTACTTCTATTAAAAAATCTCAAGTCTTCCCATACATATTAGCTACTATATGTCATGCAGGAAATGTTTTCTTTTCAGTCTAACACAGTGCTCTCTGCTGACATCTCTGGCCGAGACAGGAACTGTCCAGAGCAGGAGAGGTTTTCTATGTGGATTCATAGAAAACTGAGATAAAGTTCCTGTCTTAGCCAGAGATGTCAGGAGAGAGCACTGTGTCAGACTGAACATAAAACAACACTTCCTGCATGATATATAGGAGCTAATAAGTATGGGAACACTTGAGATTGTTTAATAGAAGTAAATGACAAATCTATATAACTTTCTGTTATCAGTTGATTTGAAAGAAAAAGATTTTCGCTGGACAACCCCTTTAATTCAAGATGGGGGACAGCACACCCACTTCCTGCTATTTAATACCCCCTGCCCATCCACCTGTGTAGCCAGATGCAAACCAGGCAATAGTGGCAAAATCTTGCAGAAGCGGCGAGGCTGTGCAAAAGTGTACAAGTTTTTCCTGGTCTGTGTCTGGTGCCACCATGATAAATTCCCCCCATTGTGTGTAAGTGAAGTAGATTCAAGGAGAGTGAAAAAAGCCAACTATTTATATCAGATATATTTGATATATGATTCAGATTGAATCCCAAGCGAAAGATCTGTTCAATTATGATTCCTCTGAATATGAAAACCAGTGTATTCCCACTCAGCCACTACTGGGACAAACAGTATTGCCAGCATAGTTTTTTAACTGTTAGTAGTAGTTATTCCAATAGCTCACATGGTCTAGGTTCTAGTTTGAATGACAGTGCTTCATTGCGTAAGTCAACATACATGAGAAACATAAAGCAATAGAGCCCTCACCTAAACCGGTTGTGCAACTGGGTGAAGCACAACTCTCAAAAGCAAATAGAACAAACCGCAGCCACTCCTGATAATCCTTTAGGGCTTGCAGCATATGACAATAAAACCTCCTTCCACTCAGGTATAATGGGCGCAGGTCCACACGATCAAGGCAATGATTGTGATACATAAGTTTTTATTTAGACACAACACGTTTCAAAGCCTTACTGGCTTCTTTTTCAAGTACACCTGGGATACCTGATTTTGAGTGGACAGAGGTTTTATTGTTATGTAGCTTCCAGTTTGTTATTCCAAGTCCGGCAACATTTTTATTAAAGTATTGTATTGCCCCCAAAAAGTTATACAAATCACCAATATACACTTATTACAGGAAATGCTTATAAAGTGCTTTTTTCCCTGCACTTACTACTGCATCAAAGCTTTACTTCCTGGATAAAATGGTGATGTCACGACCCGACTCCCAGAGCTGTGCGGGCTGTGGCTGCAGGAGAGGATGAAGTCTAAAGATTCATGGTACTCATGGTAACCTGCAGAGCCTGAGGCATTGAGCAAAAGTTATACTAAAATCTCCATACAGTCAATCTCACTACTTTAAAATGTGTTATGAGATTGATCGCTGGTACATTGTATACAAGAACCAAACAACATTTATTTTATGGTCTTTTATGGTTCTGTATGAACCTAATGTAAAAAAAAATATTAAACAAAAAACATTGATGTGACCATCAAAATAATGCTCAGTGTATTGTACAGGTACAGGGACTTCTGCCTTTGACAGGATTCCCTGCATCTGTACATACGTTGTGTGAGCATTGCAGAACAAGGCACTTCTGAATCCAAATCCGAATCCAAATGAAAAATTAATCAGTCAGAATCAGACCCAGAACAAATCTCAGGAAATGTTTTCATCTCTAACTATTACTATTATTCTATTATATTATTATTATTATTATTATTATTATTATTATTATTATTGTATTATTATTCTCTTATGCTATTTTTATTATTCAAGGCTTGTGTATAAACTTCTTAGCATTTTCCTGTTGGGACCTTTAGTGTGAAGGCAGAGATAGACATTTTAGTGACATTGAACAGCATTGTTCTCAAAATCCAGAGGGTGGTTAGGTTTACTGAGGTATAAAGAGGTATAATAGGGGAGGTATTATCTGCAAGAAGTCATTGTACAGGTTGAACTTATATAACTCTTTGATAGGAGCCAATTTAAAATCACAGGCTTCATCTAGTACTTTGAGAACAATCCAAGCGCCGCAGGCTACAGACCCTTGGAACACCATCTTCCTACTGATAGTCTTTTCCAGTACAGCATGGTTGTGTACGAAAGAGGTACGGGAAACATTCTGCTGTGGTTATAAAAGTAAACCGGCTTTGAACGGCATACACTTTCCAGTCTCACTCTCTAACCGTCAACTATAGACCTTAGTCTCCAATGTTCAGTGGAAACAAACACCCAGTAAACCAAAATTGAACGTGTCTAGGGTTTTATTATAATAGTAATGCAATACTTAAAATGTCGTTTAGTCAGTAAATATTCTTATCATATATTTTGTACATAGAACAGAGGGAACCTTTCTAAGAGGTGTGTGGGCAGTTGCATGGAGAAGTTGGCACATTTTATTCTATTACTATATATTTGGTAGCCAAAAGACAGGCACAGTCTGTCAGTCTGGCTGATACTGACTTTCAGCTAGTTGTTTAAAACAGCAACAAAAAGAAAACCTGAAAATTTAATCAGTAATTGAATGCAGTACTTAGATACATAAAAGATAATACAAAGAAAGGTGAGTGTATTACTATTCATAGCAAACTGTTAAAAATCTATTCCTTATAGGGCAATCACATTTACTCTTTGAATTCAAGAGATCACAACCTTAAAGGGGTTGTTTTTCCAGCTAGAGAAGTCTGAATGAATACAGGATCATTTCTTGTGAATTGTCTCCGGAGGACCTGATACATCTTTGCATTACATGGACTGTGATGCTCTATACTGTGAAAACTTCAAGGTATAAGAAATGATATAGCTCTGACAATCATGTTATAATTAGACTCTACCTGTGAATAATTAGCTTAAATTTCCTGGGAAAGTACAAGGACCAAACTTTGAATTTGAAGGAAAGCTATGCAAACAAAGACCAAAGAGGATTCAAAGGAAAATAAAAATAAAGTGGTAGACATTTGCAACCCAGAAAAAATCTCCCCTCCCAAAAAAGAAGAAATAATGAAAAGTGTAAGTCGTGGTGTATATAAAGAACAGAAACTCTGTGGAAAAATTTGAAATTAAATTTTTAACCCTTAGAGGACCAGGCAAATTAGCATTTTTGCACTTCCAGGTTTTTTCTCCTTGTGCTTAAAAGGCCATAGCACTTGCATTTTTCACCTAGAAACCCACATGAGCCCTTATTTTTTGCGCCACTAGTATATAAGGTACACTGCATAACCAGAAAAATTTATTTTTATTTGGGGGGTATTTGTTTTTACGCCGTTGGTCCTGGGGTAAAACTGACTTGTTATATATGTTCCTCAAGTTGTTACGATTAAAACGATATGTAACATGTATAACTTTTATATTATGTGATGGCTTGTAAAAAACTTAAACCATTGTTAACAGATCTATGTTCCTTATTCCCAGGCTTATAGCGCTTTTATCCTTTGTTCTATGGGGCTGTGTGAGGTGTCATTTTGTGCGCCATGATATTTTCTTTCTATAACCAGAAAAATTTATTTTTATTTGGGGGGTATTTGTTTTTACGCCGTTGGTCCTGGGGTAAAACTGACTTGTTATATATGTTCCTCAAGTTGTTACGATTAAAACGATATGTAACATGTATAACTTTTATATTATGTGATGGCTTGTAAAAAACTTAAACCATTGTTAACAAATCTATGTTCCTTATTCCCAGGCTTATAGCGCTTTTATCCTTTGGTCTATGGGGCTGTGTGAGGTGTCATTTTGTGCGCCATGATATTTTCTTTCTATTGGTACCTTGATTGCGCATATGCGACTTTTTGATCGCTTTTACAGCATTGATCAATGAGATAGGCACTGGATTGCTTTTGGCTGCTGCAGCCAAAAGCAATCGAGTGCCAAGCCGGGATCAGCGCCATTACAGCGCAGCCCCCAGCTGTGTAAGGAAGCAAGGATCGTCCCTCCGTGACTATGTTGCGAGGGGGCAATCCGCCCCACTAGACACCAGGGAATCGACTGCAGTCAGTTTTCAGATGCAGCTGTCAACTTTGACAGCTGCATCTGAAAACTTGATTAGCGGGCACGGCGATCGGACTGTGCCCGCTAATAGCCGCAGCCCCGGGCAACATGCCGCACCCGGGACTGTGGCTGTTCAGACCGGGGCAGGCATGCAGCCCCGCTTTGAAATTACCTAGGTGACCCTGGGACGTACGGGTACGCCCAGAGTCACCTAGGGGTTAATGTCATTTGAAGAACCTCTTGAAATCTTACAAAAGGCATGTTAAAAGTTTTGATTGTTTGGAGTCTCTGTGTTAGAGCTAGAAAAAATGCTTACCAACCTGCCAACTTTCCAACCCACTACCTTTTCTGTCTCATCGCAGGAGATGGGTTCTATAGACTTAGGCTAGATTCACATATCCATACAGCTGGCCGTCGTTGTGGGTCTGCAGCACTATGCATGTGCATTCGTAGCTGTCCACATGGGCATACAGGCCACACAATGGCTTACTTGTGTTTTTTGGAGCATGGATTAAGGCCCTAACCCAGACCAGTAACATCTACGGAAATGAATGGGTTCCTATTCTATCAGCATTTGTGGGTCCGCAAATGCAAATGTGGAGAGAATAAACAAAAGTGTGAAAGGGGCCTTACACTGGAGCTTCTCTCCTGCAGTGAGACATGGAGCTCAACAAGACAGGAATTGTAATAAAAACAGTTTTTCTTTGACAGTGTTGGATAATTTCTCCCATTGTTCTACCAATAAAACGTATCCCCGATCCATTGACAGTAAGTGGAGTTATTTGTAACAGTCCAATAGACACTTAATAGAGCATCAATGATACTGTTTGACCTTTGCTCCATTATGATGTGATCTTTAGGACACCCATTCTTTAGATAATTGGAGGGGGGGGGGGGTGCCCCAGAAGTTAAAAGACTCAACCTTACCCCTATGCTGTGGATGGGGAATAAGTGTTGATGGTGGAACAATCCTTTCAACTAAACATCCTGTGGTAAATGTAAATTCCAACAAGGAAAAAATAGCTGATTGCAGATGAAGTATTCTGCACTATGTAGCCCATTCTGAAAAATATAAAACAGACTAATAAATCATCATCGTAAACAGAAGGTCTATGTTCCACTGCCACCCCCTGATGAGCAAATACTCTATAGAGTAGTTCTCTGTATTACTTCCGTGATCCGATTTGATATTAAGTGTTTATTCATGAATTGATTTTCATACGGCGACACTAAACCGGAATATAAAGGCTTCCTCTCCCTCTCCCCCGCTCTATTCTTGTGTCTCGAAAACAATAAATTAAACATAGTATGAAATGCAAAAAGGTTATTCTGAGACATCTAATATTTGAAGATTTAATTCATTTTCCTAGTGTATAAGACACAAGGCTATTAAATTTTTTAGAGCAGTGATCTCTTAAAGTCCCTACTTTATGAGAGCTTTCTTCATAAAGATAAATGGTTTCTTTGCCAAATCGAATGCAGATTTGAAACAAATTAAGTTAATGTTCAACAGTACAAGGTAGAATGGATGAGGGGACTGTTTTATTTTGCATTGTAATAACCATACACACCTAAATCAATAGCTCTGGAAAAAAGACAATAATACCATGCAACTGCAGGAAATGAAATATAAGAATATGAGAGGAGAGCAAGACTGTAAAAGTGAAAGGATTTGTATTGGAATAATGACATTTCATTAAAAAGCCAAGGAGCCATATTGAATATGGGACCTCGCCAGTAAATTCTATTTCTTATAATAACACTTGAGATGAGTTAGAGTTTGTTTACCGTTCAGATAATGCTGGCTTTTTTATGCGCAGATATAATTTCATGTTCGGGGAAAGCAGGAATGTTAAAATGAACTGTATGTATTTTTAAAAAGTTCTTTTGTTTTCATTAAATTTGTATTCAGCACTTGTGTATTTATTTATGTTACTGTTGTAGTTTGTATCACTTTGTACATTTTTTTCTCTGTTTGTAGCAATGACATCCATAGAGGAAAGAAGAGCCCAAAGCAAAGATTTGCTACCCAGGACAAAAGGGCCTGGGGTTCATTTTGCCCTCTGTGCCTTCTCTATAATCCATGAGACAATTCCTCACTTCTTTGTTTCCTAAAAATCCTGCACAGTTTTTTGGTACCTTATATTACAAAAGGATTGTTTCAATGTATGTGTACCATGTACATACATTTACCTTACATCACTGTGCAGTTATTCTCCCCCATGTATCTGATCGCTTCCTGGTCTTCTCTCAAACTGTGATCCTGTTGTTGACATGTAAGAGAGCACACACTTTTCCACAAACCTCACTGCTTGCATGTGCAGTGTAGACTAACTAAGCCAGTATGTCATAGACAGACGAGGGGATTGTAGTTAAACTGAGCATATCTGACCCACTATCCGGTTATTAAATCAGTCATATGGGGGATTAGTAAATCTACATCTCTCAAAAATGGCATGCATCACTTTAGACCTTTTTAACTTCAAGAGAAGTAATTAAGTCATCCAATTAAGGCCAACCTAGGCTAGGTTCTATCTTTTCATAGCAGCCCTGTGGTTTGCTTTTAAGCTATGTTCACACAAGGGACATTCTACATAGATTCCAACATTGATTCCATGTGACATCTCTATGGAATCTGCATAAAAACTTCCTCCTTTTATTTCAATTGGAATCAATGCCATAAACCGTTATGTTTTACCCAGTGCTTTATTCACAGCTTACACTGCTCAGTACTCCTCTGTAACATCATCCATTCAGCTTCTTCTGAGGGTGTACTATAGAGATTTACGGGATCAGGGCTAACTCTTTAACGTATATGCATTGCTGCTTTTGAGGGTGTACTGAAGAGATATAAGGCATGTGTGTGCAATGTATAGAGCCATTATAGCAACTGGTCTCTACCCACTAGTGACTATTTAAACCCAAATCAAGGTGACCTTTGCTGTACAGTTCATTTTGATCAGGTCAGTAATCTTTAAGTCTAGTTCATTTGGACCAGGTTTCTACAACTACCACTCAGAGCATGTCCTGGCAGACTGTAGTTATCAGTGCATGCTTGGGGGTATAGTTTTGTAGCATCTGGGAGCCATATGTTGGAGACCACTGCTTTAAGGCATTAATGGAACAAGGTCTTCAGCAAGGGACCATTTTTGCATGGACTGCAGCATGCTTCTGTGAAGACATTTAGCAGGGACGTGGTTAGCAGAGTGGTTGAGTAATATGGTTCTGCTTCTTTTGCAGAATTCTAACATTTGCCTAAATTTGATCCAATGCAAAGATTTTGTCACTACTTAGCAGCACTTCTTATTAAAGTGCATTAAGAACCTGGCCTGCAGCTGTGATATTATTGATTACAGAGATGTTAAATCATTTCCTGTTGCTTCATCTGCATTATACGGCAACCAAATTACATCTCGGTGTGTTATCAGCAGTCTGCATTGTCCTTAATCAAGCAGCCCACCTTTGTTTTGCTTTCTAATGAATAATTCACACATTGAGACAAATTATTGTTTCATCATTTACATCCTCACAAGTTATTACTACTGCCACAGTGAGCCAGCTTTGTTGATTTTTAACCCTTTTCAACAAGAAATTTGCTGCAAATTTCAGTCTTGAAATCCTGCACTGTGTTTAGTTTAGAATCTGACTGATTAGAGACCAATTTTACTACTTTTAATACTTTTTTGTTTAAATATATTCACACAACAATAACAAAAACATTTATAATGAACCTTTATCACAAGGGGCACAAAGGGCTGCCTAGGATTTAAAGGTGACTTATCATCACTTTCATTCTGCATGAGTCATGGGGGTGGTCTGCGAATTGTTTCTGCCTGCCCCCCATGTCCTGTGCTATGTAAAAAATCAGTTAATTTGTTAGTTCTGCTAAAATTGGTGGATTCAGCAGACTTAGGCTGAGTTCACACTGCGTTTTTCCTATTCGTTTAACGTATACGTTTTATGGAAAAAACATGCAAAAATGGATGCAATGTGTGCCATCTGTTTGGATCCGTTTTTCCATTGACTTCTATAATAATAATAATAATAATAATAATAAAAAAGAAACGGATCGAAACGGATGCGGTTTTTTTTACGTACATAAAAATAGTGTTGACTACATTTTTCTGTCCGTTAAAAGTAACCAATTAAAAGGGGATATGTTGAACGAATAGGCAAAACACAGTATGATCCCAGCTTTACATTTTTTATGTATTGGCACCTTAATATTAGTAGGGTCCTGGGTACAAATTGGTCAAGGGTCTGGTTTTCTTGCTAGAAAGTTTCCTATCACATTCCAGAAAATATATCTATTGATTGTGTCCAGGAGCAGACTTGTTCCCATTGTGAATAAGGGCTGTATTACACCGGACGAGATCGTTATATAATGGCAGGCAACAATTAAACGACCAACGAGAAATAATTGATCGTTTGATAGAATCTTAACCTATTTTCATAATCGTTCACATTTCATTCAAACATCGTTCGGTGTAATAACCCGTTGTTCGGTCGTTCTCTGGTCTATAAGCCAGGAAAGGACGAGCGCTAGAACAACCGTAAGTAACGGTCATTGGCCTTTGTAATATCCCATCCCAAAAATCATCCCATGTAATACCACCCTAAGGCTGAGCACAGCCCATAGACAAGAGAGACATTGTTTCTGGATAAAAAGGTTTATCCTTTTATTCTAGTAATTTAAAATGCCTTAAAAAATATTTGTTTTTATGATTTTTTATTTCTTTTTTATTTTCTAATCATTTCTTAGAATAGCTATAAATTAGATAGGGCAAAGGTTAACGAAAAGTGAGCTGAAAGGGGGAAAACACTTGTGATGATAGGCATTGGATCTCGGTTCATTGTCTGAAGAAAGTTTCTTAATATTCTTAGAGGGTTTGACACAGCAAAAAATAAAATCCAGTTTTATCATTCATTGTCTGAGCTCAATTCTCTATATTGATACATTACTCCTGCGAGGTTAAATGTCCAAGCCTTTCCTCAGACATAAATTCTTCAGATCTGATGCTGCTTTCATAAATTGAGCTCTGTTTTAGTGTTGGTGAGCACAGGAACTCACATATTTTATCTTATCACTGATATATCTTGTATGTTACTGTCACTCCACTTCTGCTATTACTTTCACCATATGCTTTCTGATGTTTTTGTGCCATATTTGTAAGTAGAAATATTGTTTCAGTACAGAACAGAACATAGCGATAATATTTATTGTATTGTAAGTTTTCATACAGTACTGTGAAGAAGTGTTAAGCAGGTGTGGAACAAATGCTTGCAAAATCAAAGTGTTATTAGTTTATTTTACAAATAGTTCTACAAATTGCAAAGTGAATAAACAGAAGAGAAATTTAAGGCTGGGACTATACATTGACATTGGTTGCACAGTGCCAAGTCTGCAACTTATTGTCACACAATATTATTATAGTTGCAGAGAAGTTAAAGGGGTCAAGTGCGATTTGTGATTGTCACGTCACAGTCACGCTGTCACAGTAGCAATGCAATATTAGTCACTAAACATTGGGTGCAACGTCCCTAGATCTCTTTTTTTTTGCCCTAACAAATCAAATCAATTTTGTTGAGAATACTTTGCCTTTACAACAGCATCAGTTCTTCTAGGTACACTTACAGACAGTTTTTAAAAGAACCTGGCAGAGAGTTTGTTTAACGATGCTGGTTAAAGTGTAACTGTCATCTTTAGCTGGCATCAGGATACGCTGTCAAAATCCTGCCCTCTGTACACTCCGGCTGACATTCCATAGGAAACAATGTGAAATTGTCCTTTCAATAAATAGCGGCCGGTGTTGCTATCTGCAACAACGGCCATTATTTATTAAAAATATACAGCATGTAAACGAGGCCTAAAGGAGAACTCCGGCGTTTTACTTTTTTTGCTTAATTAACACACATTACAAAGTTATATAACTTTGTAATGTATGTTAATTAGTTATCTGGCCAGTTCCCCTTCTCTTCATTGGCTGGAGGCGCATCACATGGCTTCTAGCTTGCAGAGCGCACCAGAGGAATGGTGAGTATAAACTGTATGTGTGTCATTTTTTTTTGTTTTTTTTAAAGGAATGCTGGAGTTGTCCTTTAAGTAACCCCCGATCTTCTGTGGATGTAGGTTTGCTCAATTCCTTCTGTCTCTTCATGTGTTATCCTAGGCAGACTCAATAGGGGGAAAAAATAAAACGTTTTTACTCATAAAACTGAAGGAAAACAATACAAATTGGCTACAAGTGGCCTTGACTTATAAATATGCTTCAAAGATCCTCAGAATAGGGAAAAATAAGAGCTGGAGGCAGAGCTAATAAACAACTACTCTGATAAATTTGTGGAGAAATTGTTTTCTTGCACTATTGTAAGTTTTGTACAATGAATGAATTCAGAGCGTTATTTAGGAACCTATTGAGCTGTTATATGCACCATATAATAATAATAATAATAATAATAATAATAATAATAATAATAATAATAATAATAATAATTTGTATTTATATAGCGCCAACAGATTCCGCAGCACAATTCTGGGGTACATACATAAACAAAAAATAGACATTACAGAGATATACATATAATTATCCATACATGAGGAGTAAGGTCCCTGCTCACATCCATGAGCTTACTATCAGGAGGGGGTGCGAGACAGAATGGCAGAGGGGCAAAGTGCTTTATTGTTCTTATGGTCTGGCCATCATTATAAATAAGGCAGTGCAGGTAAGGGTGGATGAACCTATCACCAGCCAATGCCTGCATGCACAGGTCTAAGTGCTTAAAGAGTGTGAGTGAGTGTATGTGTGTGTGTGTATGGCGGAGGTAGGTGAGTGTGTGGGGGGGGGAAGGGGGGAGGTTGAGGGTAGCAGTCAAAATTAGGGAACCTGGTAAGCCTGCTTGAATAGATGAGTTTTGAGGGCATGTTTGAAGCTTTGGGTATTGGTGGTGAGTCTGACAGTCTTGGGTAATGCATTCCATAGAACTGGTGCAGCTCGGGTGAAGTCCTGGAGACGGAAGTGAGAGGTGCGGATTAAGGTGGATGTTAGTCTTAAGTCATTAGAGGAGCGTAAGGCACGGGTAGGGCGGTAGACAGAGATGAGGGAGGAGATATAAGGAGGTGCAGCACTGTGGAGAGCCTTGTGGGTGAGCAGGAGGACATTGTATTGTATCCTGTGTTTAATAGGGAGCCAGTGTAGTGACTGGCACAGGGGGGAGGCATTGGTATAGCGGCTGGACATGGAGATGAGCCTGGCCGCTGTATTGAGAATGGACTGGAGAGAGGAGAGTTTAGAGGAAGGAAGGTCGATTAGTAAGGAATTGCAGTAGTCAAGACGGGAATGGATCAGAGCGACAATAAGAGTTTTAGCAGATTCGACAGTACGGAAGGGAAGGAATTTAGAGATGTTTTTTAGATGCAGATTACAGGAACGTGAAAGAGATTTAATATGAGGAATGAAAGAGAGATCCAAGTCAAACATAACCCCAAGGCAGCGGCCTGTTGTGTAGGGGTTATGGTCGCACCACAGACAGAGATGGAGATGTCAGGTGGAGGGTGTTTAGCAGAGGGAAGGAATACAAGAAGTTCAGTCTTCGCAAGATTTAGTTTTAGGAATAGGGAGGACATATCGTTAGAGACGGCAGACAGACAGTTACTGGTGTTCTGTAGAAGAACGGGGGTGATATCACGGGAAGAGGTATATAGATGGGTATCATCAGCATAGAGATGGTACTGAAAACCAAACTTGCTGATGATTTGTCCGATGGGTAAAGTGTAAAGTGAGAAAAGGAAAGGGCCCAGGACTGATCTCTGAGGAACCCCGACTGTAAGAGGGAGGGAAGATGAGGTGGAGCCAGACAGTGATACGCTAAAGGAGCGGTCGGTGAGATAGGAGGAAAACCAGGAAAGAGCAAAGTCCTTGAGGCCAATAGAGCGGAGTGTGGAGAGGAGGAGCTGGTGGTCTAGGTCTACAGTATCAAAAGCTGCAGATAGGTCCAGGAGAATGAGAAGTGAATGGTTACCTTTAGATTTGGCGGAGAGGAGATCATTAGAGACTTTAGTCAGGGCAGTTTCTGTAGAGTGGTGAGGACGGAAACCGGACTGAAGGGGGTCAGGGAGAGAGTTGTCAGAGTGGTAGCGGGTTAGGCGGGAATAGACCAAATGTTCCAAGAGTTTAGAGATAAAAGGGAGATTAGAGACAGGTCGATAGTTGGCAGCACAGGAGGGGTCTAGGGAGGGTTTTTTCAGTAATGGAGTGATGGTGGAGTGTTTGAAAGTTGAGGGGAAGATGCCAAAGGAGAGGGAGAGTTTGAAGATTTTAGTAAGGTAGGTAGTGACAACAGGAGAGAGAGACTGGACAAGGTGTGAGGGAATAGGGTCACTATTGCAGGTGGTGGGGCGAGAGGAGGCTAGGAGTCTGGAGACTTCCTCCTTTGTCACTGGCTCAAAGGCTGAGAGGGATGAGGAGGAACAGTGAGAAGGAATAGGATTAATATTACCTGGGGACTGGGAGATGATCCCCTGGCGGATTGTGTCTATTTTGTCCTTGAAGTAGTTGGCTAAGTCTTCTGCACAGAGGTTAGTAATGGGTGTCTGAACTTTGGGTTTAAGGAGAGAGTTGAGGGTATCAAAGAGGCGTTTTGGGTTTTGGGAAAGAGAAGAGATCAGAGTGGTAAAGTAGGATTGCTTAGCAGAGTGAAGAGCTGAGTAGTAGCTTCTAAGCATGAACTTATAATGTAGAAGGTTGGCTGTTGTCTTGGATTTCCTCCACAGACGTTCAGCACACCTAGAACACCGTCTAAGAAAACGAGTTCTGGACGTGTGCCAGGGCTGTGGCCGTCTGTGTCGGGCTGTTTGGGGTATAGGCGGTGAAAGTTTGTCCAGGGTGGTTTTGAGGGTGTCGTGGTATTGTTTGGCAGCAAGATTACGACAGGAGAGGGAAGAGGTGGGGGCAATGATGACTGTACAGAATCTAGCAGTTGTTGGGTGTCTATAGCACGTAAGTTCCTGTATGTGAGTGAGGTCGGGGTATCGAGAGGAGGACAAGAATTTGTTATGATAAAGGAGAGGAAGTTGTGGTCAGAGAGGTCAGTGGTTAAGTTAGTAAAGTGGGAAACTGGGCAAAGTCTGGAGAAGACCAGGTCCAGGGTATTCCCACCCTTGTGGGTGGAGAGTTAGAATGCTGAGAGAGGCCAAGTGAGGAGGTTAGAGAAAGAAACTGAGCGGCTGATGGGGAGATTGGGTTGTTAATTGGGATGTTAAAATCTCCCATGATTAAAGTAGGAATTTCGGAAGATAGAAAGTAAGGAAGCCAGGAAGAGAAGTGATCAAGAAACTTAGTGGGTGAGCCAGGGGGGCGGTAGATGACTGCAATTCTCAGGGAAAATGGACGGAAAAGTTGTAGGGTGTGAACTTCAAAAGAGGAGAATGAGAGGGAGGGCTCAGGGGGAATGACCTGGTAAGTACAGTCTGGGGAGAGAAGTACACCCACTCCTCCACCATGCCTGTTATCAGGTCTAGGGGTATGGGAAAGGTGTAAGCCATCATGGGTCAGAGTAGCGGGTGAGGGCGCGTCTGACTCTTGTAGCCATGTTTCTGTGAGAGCCAGCAGGTCGAGCGATTTGTTGATAAACATATCATGAACTTCTGTAAGTTTGTTACAGACAGACCGGGCGTTCCAGAGAGCACAGTTAATGCTGATAGGATCCGGCAAGCAACGGATCCTGACCAGGTTATGGGGGTTTCTGTAGGTGGTAGGAGAAGAGTAGCTGTTAGTGAAAGAGGGAGGACCAGGGTTAGGAGAAATGTCTCCTGCTGCAAGAAGGAGGAGAATTGTTAGAGATAGTAGATGATTTAGTGACTTATGAGGACGGTTTCTGTGCTGCACCTTGGAGAAACTAAGGTGATGGGGGTTCAGGAAGGTAAAGAGTGAGTGTGAACAGTACATGGGTGACGGAAGGAGAGAGGGGCTGATGTGGACAGAGTCCACAGGGGGAATGGGTGGGCGATAGGTCTGTAGACATAGGATTAGTAGGTATAGAGAGATAAACAGCATGATGAAAGTAGTTAAAATGTATTAAGTAGTAAGTAGGTCTATGGAATACATGTGCAGTACTCACAGGTTTCTGATGGTTTCCTTCTGGTTGAATTCTGGTCTAATTCTAAAGTGGTCACTTATGAGGTCACTTGCGATGGAACGAATGATGGAGTATTCAAAAGACCAGTGGTCAAAAGACCAGTGTGCCCACTCTTATAGTTCTATGGCTATGATTAAATGACTCAGAAAGGCTGAAGTCAGGCCCAGGTGTCAATTTGGGAGGGGTGATTAGTGGTTAGAGTGAGGCTATCAGAGGGCACAGGGCTAGTGGGATGTTACAAACAAGGCTAAATGAGGGGTAATAAAAATCAGTGAAGCCATACTAGACACAAAACAGATACAAAACAGCAAAGAAAAATTTGATGAGGGCAATATTATGAGTACTGTATATATGCCCACTTTGGGCACCATATTATGAGTACTGTATGTATGCCCACTTTTGGCACCATATAATGAGCACTGTACACAGGTTGAAATTGTACACTATATAATTTGGTCTTTGTAACTTTTACCATATGGTACGCATGCGATATAGGAAAGTGCTAATAAAAGCTGCTGCACATGAAACCATTCACTCTAAGGCTATGTTCACACAACGTCAAAAATATTAAAAAGGTGGCCGAGTTTCATATTTAAAATATTGTCTGTTTTGCCGCACTTTAACTGAAAGCAATGGCAGTGCATTAAAGTCAATGGGAAGACGGACGTCCAATGCACACAGTGTATTGAATAACAGACGTTTTTGTCGCAGGCGTCAAAATAATGAACATGATCATTATTTTCAAGCGTCTTTTGCAAACACAGGACATTTTTTATTAGTTGTTCACACACAGTTTTTCTTTTTCCAGCGTCCTTTTTCCATTTTTACTATTAAATTCAATGGACTTTTCAATTAAGACACACCCAAAGCCCAATTAGTAACCCCAAACTAGAATAATGTACCAACAGCCGTCATTGCACTAAGGGGAGGCCAGGCTGCTAAATGACGTCCGTTATTTTAAACGGAGCTGAAAAAACGTTGTGCTCTGATGACATTTTGGGAAGATTCCTGCTGCAGGGTCAATTTATTATTATGTAACATATAATGATATGGCTAGTATGTTGTGTTACCTACAGGCCTTTTTTTATATAAAGACCTAGTTGTGTTTGCATCCTCTATAAATATGACATGGAACATGTTATCAACATACCCTTGCATCCCTCCTATAGAAGCAATGCACATTAATGCTATGAGACCTGGAAAAGGAGTGACTCTGTGCTGTTCTGCCACTATTACTATTCTTATATTCATATTCAGGTATACTGACTCTGTAGCTCTTTTTGTTGACTTGTTTATTCTTCTCTATAGGATCTCTTTTGCCATTGAACTTATTTTGAGGCATCAAAGGTTACTGTCTTACAGGGTGAGATGAATACAACAAAGATATTTTGGAAAAATAGGGAGCCATGCAAAAGACAAATTTTAATTCTACCTATTAAAATTACCCCAGAAATATAATTTTAAAATTTACTTTTCAGATACAGAGACTTTTGCTCCTGCTATTCCATTTTGAAATCATGTAACTTTGCAATTATTTTTTAGTTTGTCCTTATGGAAGGGTTAAATATTACATAGTAATGAGCCCACATTTGGTCCCATTCTCTGCTGTATTCATTATAAATTAATTCCTTAATGATTGGGACCCTGCTTTCTTTTTATGTACTTCTCTCTCTCTACAGATGATTTGCTCCAAAGGACACATCTGTTATTTTATTTCTGCTGAAGTGGGCTAAAATAAGACAGTTATCTTCAAGTGGCGTAATTTACATCACCTTGGTGTACCAAGGATTCAGGTCACCGTTAAATATACAGTTCTTCAGGTGGAAGCAGAGCCTTGTCTCTCTGTGCAGTTACACCACATACATATGAATATATCAATAAAAAATTCATTATAACATCTGTCTATGGGGCATTCTCTATTTAATAGAGATAGGTTTTCAGGCACCTTACACATGTAATGAAAAATTAGACGGTAACATCTTTGTCCAATGCATTTTCCCATGTACAAAATGTACTCTAATCATCCAGCAACTGTTTCATTACCGTATTTTGCTGACGCTCTGATAAAATGTAATTGTACACTGCGGCGATATTAAACTGAAAAAGGAGGTCTTTTAGTTTAAATTAGCTTCAAATGCCGAATGATTGCATAGATGGGGAAGAAAAACTGGTAAACAGATTCTGAATTACACAAATAGGGTGCTGGGATCATTTGTCCATGATTCTTAATCCTCAATAGAGGAAATTGAACCTTATGAATATTTTCATTTATAGACATTGGGATTATATTATCGAATACAAACTAAAAGAATTTCTCATCTCTATCATACTATGATACCTAACTAAAGCTAAGTACACTCAGCATAAAGGGGGTTTTCAGTGCCACAAAAACATGGCCACTTTCTTCTAGAGACAGCACGTACAGTATCTTGTCTCCAGTCTGGGTGTTGGTTTCGCTTAATTGCAAACCACAACTAAACTTGAGACAAGAGTCATGTGGTCTTTGGAAGAAAGTGGCCATGTTTTTTGTAGTGCTGGATAACCCATTTAAGTCACTATATAATCAGAGTTCTAAGTAAGCTCCAATATTTTCATTTATAGACATTGGGATTATATTATCGAATACAAACTAACACATTTTCTCAACCCTATCATACTATATGATGTTGCACTAAAGCTAAGTATGCCCAGCTTAAAGGGGTTATCCAGTGCTAAAAAACATTGCCACTTTCTCCCAGAGACAGCACCTATCTTGTCTCCAGTTTGGGTGGGGTTTTGCTTAATTACAGACCACAACTGAACTGGAGACAAGAGTTATGTGGTCTTTGGAAGAAAGGGGCCATGTTTTTGTAGTGCTTGATAAACCATTTAAGCCACCATATAATGAGGGTATTAAGTGAGCTTCAACCCCCAACTATTTGGAACTGGAGTGTTACAAGCCGCAAGCAGAGTTTGTGCAGGTAAGGGTTGACACAGACCATGAACAGACAATTAACTTATAACCACCCATTGTCCCTGCCTACTTGCCCCGGACAGTCCTGGGCAACTGCGGACAACCACAAAGACAGTCCTTCCCCTGTGACAATGTGAAACATAAAACAAAGGCAAGACAAACACAGAATAGATAGAACTAAAAGAGCAACACAGTCCAAAAACAAGATCTAAATAGCAAGGTCAAAGGCACAATCAGGAAAGCAGGAATAGCAGACAGACAATAGAGATGCAAAGGCAACTCTGAACATGCTTACAAGTAAGACTACTAGCTAGCAAAGGGTTTACAGACCAAGGAAGTATGTATAGGAGGTCATAGGTCCAGTCCACCACGTGATTTGACTACATATCCAGAAGTCAGGCTGACAAAGAGAAAGATAAGGGGAAAGGAAGGATGTCAATCAAAAGTGAACAGAGGTTAACTTTAAAGTGGCCAGAGGGAACTTAACAGAGAAGAGATGGGTGTGGTAGATAAATCGATCACCAGAGCAGAAGGAGTAGAGCAGTGGTCAGACAGAGTTCAGACAAGTGCAGATAAAACATATAATTCAAGCACTAGTACCTTACGAGCAGAGGACCGCACCAAGGTTTAACTAAGCATGGACATGAAACAGTGTTTTTTCTTTTTCCTAGTAGTCAGGTACATATGCTATGGAATGTGCAAATAAACTTTATTAACTTGTAACCCCAAAACCATAACTTTATATAGTTTTTATTTTGTTGGAGTGCTTGTAGCGGTAGTTTGCAAACAGATCAAGACACAGATGGATAATTTCTAGAGGTGATAATTTCCTGAGGTGATAATCTACAGGTCACAGTACACTTCACTGTTCACAGTTCACAGTAGAAACACATCAAAAGTAGAAGCAGAATACTTAAAAGGGGTACATATATATATATATATATATATATATATATATATATATATATATATATATAAATTATTTTATATAGCACTGGGCTTGGATAGACAATAATAAACACCCTTTTCTTGACTACCACAATTACTTGTTCCTTTTATGTCTTTGGGCTCTCCAATGAATTCTCCAGACTCCTCGCTGCAGTAACAGCCTACTTAGCTAGTCACTAGCTGAAGCGTGATAATGTTGCGGGCAGTGATTGGTTGAGTGTGCTGTCACTGCCAAGACAACCCACTCTTGGAAGTAGCAGCATAAGCTTTCAGAGGAGGACCCAAAGATGCCACAGGAGGACCCCAGGAAAGTGTGGATAGGTGAGAATAGGATGTTTACTGTCTTTTTATGCAGCCCAACACAATATGAAAAAATATAAATATGAAGCTGGTGCAGATGCATTTGTGTGCATCTGTTTTGATCCATTTTTCTTTTGACTTCCATTATTAAAAAATAGATCAAAATGGAACATAAATGCATCTGTTTTTCATACGTGTTTTGCATTAAAAAGATGAAAAAAATGGATTGCAAAAATGGAGGGTGAACCCAGCCATACATACAGAGAAGTCATGGATTTAAATGAAACAGTTCTTTGACACTGCAGGAAATTAAACACTTAGGTGCACATTTATCATGGCTTGTACACTGGTTTTCATGATGTACTAAAGTTGCAAAATTTTGTGCATAAACCCATTTGCACAAAAATTTGTGGCTTTATGCCATGCTAGTTTATGCCATGCATGCCACTTTTGAAAAATAGAATGCACTGCTGAGGAAGCTATGACAGCCACTAGTGGAGCCCTTGCACTTAACTGGGCCTTTTGGCCCTTAGGCTAGGTTCACACAATGTCAGAAAACGGCCGGTTTTATATTTAAAAAACGGCCATTTTTGCCGCGATTTAACTGAAATCAATGGGAGGACGGACGTCCAATGCACAAAATGCATTGAAAAACGGACGTTTTTACTGCGTTTTTTTTTTTTACTAAGGCATGATACAGTCATTATGCTCGTACTGACTCTGCACTATTCTCCTGTATTTCACATCTCTCTACCCTGACTACTTTATGGTTCCCACCCATTGTGTGATTTCCACCCTTATAAACACAACATGGAAAGTATGTTTTCCTTTTTAATTGCTTTTAGCTTACACCTGTTTTTTTGGTCTTCTTATTAATTTTGCCGTAGTGCGGTTTATATCTTTATTTATATGTTAAGATTGTTTCATTGGTGCATTTGGGATGTGCAGCTTTTTGGTTCTTTGCACAGTACTTTTTTGTGGTTTTTAGGTACCCATTTCTGTAAGTCATTTATACTAGCCAATTCCTTTGTAAAAGAGATTTATTACCATGAGGCCTTCATGTCAAATCCAAAACAGACCAAATATAGGGTGCCATTCTAAATGCTATCCACAAGCCACAGCCTCTTTGTAGACTTTCCTCTAAAGTCATGAACACCAGGGATTATGTTATACAAGCATCCTAAGGAGCGACGGCTTCTCACCTGCTGCACTGTGGATGGTGGAAAACATATTTTTAATTAAAAAGAGAAGGCATTAAGAAATCATCAAAGCAGGGACTTGGGATCCTTGTAACCTACGATGCTGGTGCTAGCATGGTACAAGACAAACACACTTCAGCCCTGTGTTAGACTTTAGACAAGCTTATTTCTTGGACTTAATTAAAACTCTGTTCCTTCTTTTATTCAATTTATGAAGCCCAGCCAGTAGGATTAAGCGATTACAGGCAAAAAAAGGCCCCATTTGTGAACAACTCATAAGCTTGAGCTGCTAGGCATCTCGGTTGTACTCCATTAAATTAATAAGGAATGAATAGACTGATCCATTATGAATAAAACGGTGGGGAGCCACAGCATTGCTTCATACTTTTCTACATACTCCTCGGAGAACATTTCAAATGATTATGTTCATATTCATTCAATTGGAATTCTGCAAAAGTGGAATGCATAAATTACTCTAAAGATCTCCAATTTAGTGTTTATGTTAAACATTTTGTCTCTGAATTAATATAACTATTATAAAGCCATTACCAGCCAACATATCTACCTACATACAGTACACAGGATGCTTAACCCTTAGAACTCGTCTGGCTTCGACTGCCAGTGGGGTCTATGTATGTCACTCCTTGTTAAATAGAAATGATTAAATTAGATTTGCATTGCTAATGTTTTTCTATTCACTTCCATTTAATAAGAGGCAGAAATACAACCCTGTAAATAATGGAAGTGCATTGCTGCAATATGGGAGGAGATGTCATCCATACTCCAGCTGTTCTATATTACTCCAGGCAGTTACTAAGTATCATGGCTGCTGTAGTTTACAAACAATGGCAGAGCTGAGGATTTCTGGCAAGGAGTCTCATTTTATATTGTCCTACAAGTCATGTAGCTTATGAGATTCCTAAAGGGGTTTTTGAGGGCTTAATCCTTAATGACTCCTCCTTAGGGCATCTAACCTACAGGAACCCTGTCAGATAGAAGAAGGTAGAGGCCATGGCGCTCACTTTATTTGCACAGACACAGTAGCCTATTTGTATGGGCGGCTGTTTCTGGTACTGCAGCTCAGTCCTATTCAAGTGAATGGGATTAGACTGCAATACCACACACAGACACACTTGCACACAGTATATAATATAGTGTCACAACTCTCACCAGAGCAGCAAGGCCACTTCAGTATATTATTACAAGAAAAAACAGTGCTACATAGTGCAACACAGAGACATACACAGGCAGGTAAAGGAGTTATTGGAGGTTCTTACCTGATGCAAACTCACAGCACTCACAACAGCATAAGGTGTGAACCGCAGCCACTCCCAGAGATCACTTTTAGTTCAATAGCAGACAAACTTCTCCACTCCACACTGGGTAACACCAGGCGCAGGTCCAGATAGACATATGATAAAGTAATAAATGCTAAAAACTTTTATTAAAATAGACACAAAGGGGGACATTTACAAACGTTACGGTAGGGGCGTACGTCAGGGAGAAGGCCCAGATCTGCCCCTTCTCCCTGCGGTATCCCCCACTCACCCGATGGGCAGGTGGGGAGGAGCAGCAAGGCGTGGAGGAGGTGTTCCTCCTGCACCTCATCTATCATGATTTAAGCATCCTCTCAGGCGTTAATCTTGATCCAAATCTACACCTGCTGAAATCTACACCTGCTTGGTATGCCGGGCATAGAGTTGCGCACACAGCTATCCGCATTCACAAAGAGGTATGCACCTCGGAATTTGGCCAGAAAAAGGGGGCAGTGCCTAATTTAAGAATAGCGTACTAGTATAGTATAGGTGCCCTGTACCTGAAAACCTTCTGCCATAGCGTTAGATGTGAATGAAGCCTGAGGTGTGGGAGGGATCCATTCAGAAGACTTGCAGCAAAAAGGGTTAGATAATAAATAAAAAGGGGGAGTTGAGCTTTTTCTTCTTTATATTTTGTATATGTAAATGTTTTATTAAAGTTTTTTGGGGGGGATCTAATAGGTGTACTAAGTTGGTAAACCTGTTGTCGTTAATAGTTCTCTGACAGCTATTGACAACACACAATAGCTTAGAGGGAGGATGGAAGGGCTATTGGGGTGACAGGGGAAGCCATTCCCACTGCTTAACCATTTAGAACAGTGGTAGGGAAATTTCGACACTCCAGCTGTGGCAAAACTACTGTGTTAGATGCTGTGGTACTATCTTTAATTCCAGCCGCTGTAGCATAATTAGTGTATATATGTGTCTCAGCAGCTGAGCCTGCTCATGACTACGTATGTTGTATGTGTATGGGAGGTTTACGGACACAACCTGCCAGCTGCTTGTACATGTACAGAGGATGTTGGCAGGGATTTAAGGAGAACCTTTTACACAGGTTATGCTGCCATTGCATTATATAATGACATGCATGTTGTTTACAGCGGTCTGTCAATCGTGCTAATACGTAAAGTAGTTACGCAGGTCTTTTAAGTTTGGTCATGTAAAGTAGTAGTAAAGAAACCCTGTTCTTCATACTTAATCCTTACAAGAAGGTTTAGACTTTGCCCTAGTGGGGCTCTATCCAAATTTCTAAAACTTCCTTATGTTAAATAACTACTAATATCTCTCAATCAGTAGTGACTGATCTACAATGATATATAAATAGCAGGTAAGTTTCAATCTACAAGCTAACTTTCTTAAAGTGTTTCTGTAAACATAGGAAAATTTCACAAGATCTATCCATCAACAAGATAAAAATCTCCTTAATGATGTAACCTTTAAACTCCCCATCAGTCCCAATAACCTGTGATGGGAACAGGAAGCAGTGTTTTCATTTATGAAACTTGTCAAGAGATTGGATGAACGGCAGCAAAAAATTTTTCGCCTAGTGTGCATGTCAATATTTGTTCCATGCCAAGTGAAAATGGCAATCGATAACTGTTGTGAAGTAACCTTCGTCCGTAGTACTAATAGATTGTAATGCTAATAAAGATGGCTTCATGTTTCATTCCCCAAGTACATCACCTTCTGTCTGATCAGATTTGCTCAAGCGGCAGTCACCTATAGAAGGACCTGGATTTGCGGTGATGTGATTCATGTTGAAGGCCGTTCACTGAAATGAACATCTCGTCTCCGGTGCTTTTTTTTTTTTAACTGCATTGATAAAATATCTGCTACAAATCTAGTTATCTGGGATTAAATGTACAAATGAATTTGCTACAGAACAATTAAAACTAATCAAATTCTCAAGAAAATGTTAACATAAGAAATGGAGACAAGTCAAAAATACACTAAAACTTCATCTAGGAATTTTTGAATTATTTATTTTTCCAATGTGCAAGTAGCATACAACTTGAAACAAGTTACAAAAAGCATCTGTAAATTTTTGGCATTAATGAGTAGACCATACATTTAGTTTGAAACATATTTAAGGGCCTATTAATTGTGACTATTGTTGTATTAATACAAGAAAGCCCTGAAGGCTCCTGTACACATAAGAGAAAATTCAGATGTAGCTGTTGATTTTGGCAGACCAGCTCCATCATGAGTCTGATTGAGACATTGTGACTAAGGGCCCTACTACACAGAAAGATTATGGTGCAAAAAATCATTTTATTGTCCAAATTTAAGCGCTAATCTTTGTGTATGCAGGAAACGAACAAACGACTAATAAAAATCTTTTGGTGTATGTACACATAGTTTGTTCGTTATTACGATACGTAATATACTAGAGTATATGAACGAACGTAATAGGTGATCCTATAAGCACTCGTATGCATTTGTTTATTGTTAATCAGAGAAAACGAAGAATCGCTTAGTCTAAAAGGTCCCTAAGAACACTTAACTGCTCAATACATGTTGGAGGTTTGGTAGGATATAGCTCTGCGTTTTGTATGTTTTTAACCCCTTCAGGACCAGACTAATTTTCTTTTTTGCGTTTTCGTTTTTTTCCTCCTTGTGCTTAAAAGGCCATAGCACTTGAATTTTTACACCTACAGACCCACATGAGCCCTTATTTTTGCGTCACTAATTTTACTTTGCAATGACAGGCTGAACTTTTGCATAAAATATGCTGCGAAACCAGAAAAAAATGATATGTGCAGTGAAATTGAAAAAAAAAAACACAATTCTTTTTCTTTGGGGGGATTGTGTTTTTACGCCGTGGGTCCTATGGGAAAACTGACATTTTTTATATATTCCTCAAGTTATTACGATTAAAATGATATGTAACATGTATAACTTTTCTTTTATCTGATGGCCTGTAAAAAATTCAAACCATTGTTAACAAATATACGTTCCTTAAAATCGCTCCATTTCCATACTTATAGCGCTTTTATCCTTTAGTCTATGGGGCTGTGTGAGGTGTCATTTTTTGCGCCATGATGTGTTCTTTTTATTGGTACCTTGATTGCGCATATGCGACTTTTTGATCGCTTTTTATAAAAAAATTTCTGGATTTGATGCGACCAAAAATGCGCAATTTTGCACTTTGGGATATTTTTGCACTTATGCCGTTTACCGTGCGACATCAGGAATGTGATTAATTAATAGTTCGGGCGATTACGCACGCGGCGATAGCAAACATGTTTAATTATTTATTTATTTACTTTTATTTATAACCTGGGAAAAGGGGGGTGATTCAGACTTTTATTGGGGGAGGGGGCTTTTTATTGACAACAACACTTTATTTTTTTTTTTTACACATATACTAGAAGCCCCCCTGGGGGACTTCTAGTATATACACTTTGATCTCTCATTGAGATCTTTGCTGTATAGTTATACTGCAAAGATCAATGAGATCGGCACTCGTTTGCTTTCGGCTGCTGCTGAAGCCGAAAACAAACGAGTGTCGAGCCGGGGACGGCGCCATCTTGGAGCGGTCCCCAGCCGGCTTTAGTAATGGAGATGGCTCCTCCGGGACAACGTCCCAGAGGAGCGATCTCCCCCACTAGACACCAGAGAACGGTTGAATCCGGTAATCAGAGGCAGCTGTCATCTTTGACAGCTGCCTCCAATTATCTAATTAGCGGGTACAGCGATCGGACCGTGCCCGCTAATAGCCGCGATAGTCCTGGGCTACATGAGGCACCCAGGATAGCGGCGGTTCAGAGCGGGGTCGCCGCACGGCCCTGCTCTGAACGCCCGCACCCGCACAAGGACGTACAGTTACGTCCTCATGCGGGAAAGGGTTAAGATAATAAAGAGAAAATATTTTAATTCCATCTGCTAGAAGTTTGTGTTGGGCAAGTGGTCTAGTGAATGGATCAGGCCCAAGACCCCAGCACGCAGACCCCGACTGATCAAAAATGTTGATATGTTTCTATAACATGTTAAATGTTTTATTAACATTTTGACATTAACATTAATGACAGTGACAATGTAAAGGCTATGTTAACAAAATGTTTTTTTCCTCTTTGTTTTTGAAAAGAAAAAATGATGTCCGTAATTTCGAGTTTAAAATGTTGCTAGCTATTTCGCTGTTTAGCCGTCCGTCAGTGCAATGACGACTGTTATTATGACGACTGTTATGACTGTACATTACTCTAGTTTAGGTGGACTGATTGGCCTTTGCGTGTGTCTTTGTCTATGTTCACACAACGTTTAAAAAAAAGAGAAAAGGCAGACGCTTATATTTAAAAAGATGTCCGTTATTGCTGCAATGTAATTGACTTTAACCCCTTAAGGTCAAAGCCAATTTTCGTTTTTGCACTTTTGCTTTTTGCCATAGCACTTGCATTTTTTCCCCTAGAGAGTCTTATTTTTTTCAAAACCAATTTTACTTTGCAATGACAGGAATTATTTTTCCATAAAATGTGCTGCGAAACCGGTAAAAAATCATTTGCGCTGTTAAATTGGAAAAAAAAGGGAATCTGCTTTGATTTCAGGAAGTTTCGCGTTTATGTCATTCGCTCTATGGTAAATTTGACATGTTATCTATGTTCCTCACATCAGTACGATTACAAGGATATGTAATTTGCATGACTTGTATATTGTTTGCACATATGCGACTTTTTGATCAATTTATATTACATTTTTTTCTGGTTTTGATGCGACCAAAACTGCACACTTTTGCACTTTAGAATTTTTGGGCGCTTACGCAGTTTACTGTGCGAGATCAGGAATGTGATAATTTAATAGTTCGGGCGATTACGCGCGCGGTGAAACCAGATATGTTTGTTTATTTGTTTATTTATTTATATTTATATAATGGGAAAAGGAGGGTGATTCAAACTTTTATTAGGGGAGGGGGCTTTTTATTAATAAAAACACCTTTTCACTTTTTTTTTTTACATTAACTAGAAGTCCCCCTGGGGGACTTCTATATACACAGCATTGATCTCTCATGGAGATCAATGCTGTGTATATACACAGCAATGATCAGTCACTTCGGGGATACATTGTTCTGGCCTGCTGCAGTCCAGAGCTAGAGCGGCCGGGATGAGCGGCCTTGAAATGCTGAGGCCCGGCCCGGGCAGAAGAACGGAGATCCGACCCACTAGACACCAGGGACATGAAGTATAAACCATTTCAATGCAGCTGTTATGTTTGACAGCTGCATTGAAATGCTTAATTAGATGGCGCGGCAACGGCTAGCGCTGCTGGGAGCGGCGCCGTTAACAGCGGGGGCCCGGCGGGACCCCTCTCTGAACTCCCCTTGCACCACCTAAGGGGTTAATACAATCTAAGTCAATGGAACGATGGAGGTCCAATGCACACATTGTATAAATTGAAGGATGTTGTCTACAAGGACGTCAAAATAATGTTCAAGACAATTATTTTTGTACGTCTTTTCCAAATACCGGATCTTATTTATTAGTTTTTCCACACACAGTTTTTCACTTTTTCACTGTCCTTTCATCGTTTTTATTATTAAATTCAATGGACTTTTCTATTAAAGACACACCCAAAGGCCAATTAAACCACCTATACTAGAATATTGTACCAATAACCGTCACTGCACTGACGGGCAGCAAAAACAGCAAAATGAAGGATGTCATTTCTTTTAAAAAATGGAGAGGAAAAATTGCTGTGTGAACATAGCCTCCAGATTTTCAGATGTTGAACAATGCTAAGGGTACCATCTCAGAGTGTGATGTCAATATAAGAATAATATAGTACTACAGTGCTTTTATTAGCATAAAATACCTAAACTGAGGAGGGGATGTGGTTACAGTCACCTGAACTGTCTGATAAATTTTTAGCAAAAGTTACCTGGGATGGCTTTAGTTGTCATTTTTTTTAACTTAGCAAAATATAAAAAGTAGCTGTACACCTTGGGGGAATTTATTAGGACTGGTGTATCTGTATACCAGCCTTGCATAAATCCTTCTCCCCATGCCTCATGCTGGAGGAGCACAACTCTCAGTAAATCGGGTAAATCTGAGGCTGCCCACTAACAGGTGTACATCTTGATAAATCAGACAGCCATGCCGCGGGAGCCGCACGCTCCATTGTGAGGACTGTCAGGGTTTCCTGCAGCCGCTATTTATTGAGTAGCGGCCGCATAGAACTGACATGTCAGTTTCTTGTGGTGCCGCTAGGGATCCCTGCTGGAGTGTACACTATGGGGGACATTTATCATTTGCACCTTTTTTTGCGACTATTTTTATCACTGTGCACTGACTTATATGTTTGCATGTAGGTTCATAAAATACCTGCCATAGCTTCCCTGGTGCTGCACATTTTACTGCAGATATTCATGAATTGATAATCACGCCCACATAAGACAAGAAGGAAAAAAAGGGGGCAATCTGTCATATTCACACATACACCGAGCTACACTGTTTAGTAAAGACGAAGGTCTGTGCACATCACACATACGCCAAAAAATGCTAAGGGGCACAAGATACAGTACAGACCAAAAGTTTGGAAACACCTTCTCATTGAAAGAGTTTTCTGTATTTTCATGACTGTGAAAATTATAGATTGTAGTGGTATGCTATTCCATCCGGTTTGCGTTTAGTTGGACCATCATTTATTTAACAGGACAATGACCCCAAACACACCTCCAGGCTGTGTAAGGGCTATTTGACCAAGAAGGAGAGTGATAGGGTGCTACACCAGATGACCTGGCCTCCACGGTCACCAGACCTGAACCCAATCGGCATGGTTTGGGGTAAGCTGGAACGCAGAGTGAAGGCAAAAGGGTCAACAAGTGCTAAGCATCTCTGGGAACTCCTTCAAGACTGTTGGAAGACCATTTCAGGTGACTACCTCTTGAAGCTCATCAAGAGAATGCCAAGGGAGTGCAAAGCAGGAATCAAAGCAAAAGGAGGCTACTTTGAAGAACCTAGAATATTGTTTCACACTTTTTTGTTAGGTATACTGTAAAATTCCATATGTGTTAATTCATAGTTTTGATGTCTTCAGTGTGTATCTACAATTTTCATAGTCATGAAAATACAGAAAACTCTTTGAATGAGAAGGTGTGTCCAAATTTTTGGTCTGTACTGTACACTGCTTGATACATGTCCCCCTATGTGTATACGTTCCAGCCGGGATTCCTTAGAAGGCAGCACTACATAAGTTCCGTAGTAATCACGGCCGTTGTAACAACGGCTGTGATTACTATGGAACTTAGGTAGTGGGAACGTGGCCCTAACCTACAGAGGTGACCTGTGGAAGTTCTGGAAGAAGATCCACTAGTCTAGAAAAAGCAAGGGAAGGAGGGAGAGGAAGCTTCACATCAGCTCTGATAGTGGGCAGCCTTTAAAGGGTATGGACATCTTTGAAAAGTATTTGTTATGTTTGCTTTGTACTTATTACTGTAAAGAAAATACAAGGCTTTTCTTAGTTTTCCTTTTACAGCCTCTACAGTTTGCTGCATAAGTTCTATTTTCTCCCCATATTGGTGTGCAGCCGTGATTTTCCACAGCAAACTTTTGCATGCTTTCCTCTCTTTCTTCTGCCTGTGTGAGCAGTCTACCAAGATTTCTCCCAGATGTTTGCACTCATTAGGGAAATGTGTAACTTACTCCCCCTTACTAGGGCTCTCTATAACTGAGAGGACAGAAAGTCCATTTGATGTTCTAATCATATCCTTTTCTGAGTAGCAGGTAAATGATAGGGAATATTTAATGAAGACTATAGATGATTCATTTTGCATTCGGGAAACAACGTTTCAAAATAAATCGGTATTAAAAAAGGAACAAGTCCAAGTGCTTGTGTGTAAAATGTACAAGAAAACATATATCTTGTGTTATACTATTTGCTATGTTGATTTTTTTCCAGAAATTAAAATTGATGCCTGAATTTACCTAATAAATATATTTTTTAATTTTCAAAGCTTCACTCTATATACTAAATCTGCAAACTCATGGTTATCTGGCTCTGTCGTTCCTATAGCATGCAAAGCTTTGAGAGAAGATACTGAGGGGTTAATTATGTATGGGCTGGCTATATTAAGGGGATTTTTGACATCTTTATAGCAAGCATGTCTGTGTAATTTCATTGTTTGCAATTAGACTTTTGCTTAACTCTACTAATAGCTGTTTTATCTGTATATTTTTCTGTGAATGTTTTTTAACCCCTTAAGGACAGAGCCTGAAATGGCCTTAATGACAGAGACAAATTTTATGAATATGACCAGTGTCACTTTAGTCATTAATAACTTCGGGATGCTTTTACCTATCCGGCTGATTCTGAGATTGTTTTCTCGTGACATATTGTACTTTACATTTCTGGTAAATTGGAGTCGATACTCATAACAAATCTTTATGAAAAAAACCCAAATAATGTGAAAAAATGTGAAAAAATGCATTTTTCCAACTTTGAAACTTTTTTGCGTATACAGAAAGTGGTTATACCACATAAATTATATATTAAATAGCATTAGCAACATGTCTACTTTATGTTTGCGGCATTTATTAAACTATCTTTCATTTTTTTTAGACGATAGGAAGCTTAAAACATTAGCAGCAAATTTCCAAATTTTCAGTAAAATTTCAAAATCAGATATTTTTAGGGACCTGTTCAGGTTTAAAGTGTATTTGAGGGGCCTGTATGTTAGAAAGCCCCACAAAGCACCCCATTTCAGAAACTGCACCCCCCAAACTCTGCAAAAGCATATCCAGAAAGTGTTTTAACCCTTTAGGGGAGTCACAGAAATAAAAGCTAAGTGTGTAAGGAATTTGAAAATTTTAATTTTCTGTGCAGAGATTTTATTGTAATCCAATATTTTTCATAATTATAAACCTATTACCAGAGAAATGCACCCCAATAATTATTGCCCCGTTTCTGCAGTTTATAGAAATACCCCATATGTGGCCCTATTGCGCTATTTGACGCAACCACAAGCCTCAGATATAAGGGAGCGCCTAGTGAATTTCAACGCCTCCGTTATATTTGGTCATTTTTGACTGTACCACTTCAGGTTGGCAGAGGCTCTGGGGTGCCAAAACCTAAAAAACACCCCTAAAGTGACACCATTTAGAAAACTACACCCCTCAAGGAATGTAACAAGGGGTGCGGTGAGCATCTGGACCCCACAGGTGCTTCACAGATTTTCCGAACAATATGGCGTGAAAAAAGAAAAATTTATTTTTTACACTAAAACGTTGTTCTAGCCTTCAATTTTTCATTTTCTTAAAGGGATAAGAGGCAAAAAAAGACACAAAACGTGTAGCGCAGTTTCTCCCGAGTACAGAAATACCCCACATGTGGCGATAGAGTGCCAGGGGGGCGCAGGACGAGCCTCCAAAGGGAAGGAGCGCCAATTGGCTTTTGGAAGCTGAATTTCACTGAAAAGGATTTCAAGGGCCATGTCGCATTTACAGAGCCCTCGTGCTGCCAAGACACTGGAAACCCCCCACAAGTGATTCCATTCTGGAAATTACACCCCTCAAGGAATCTAACAAGGGGTGCAGTGAGCATATGGACCCCACTGGTGACGGGCACAAATGTGGAACAATGTGACGTGAAAGGGAAAAATTTCATTTTTTCACTTTCATGGCACAAATGTGCCCGTCATCAAGGGGTCCATATCCTCACTGCACCCCTTGTTAGATTCCTTGAGGGGTGTAGTTTCCAGAATGGGGTCACTTGTGGGGGGTTTCCAGTGTTTTGGCAGCACAAGGGCTCTGTAAATGAGACATGGCGTTCATCATCCATTCTAGCCAAATCCAACCTCCAAAATCCAAATGGCGCTCCTTCCCTTCGGAGGCTTGCCCTGCGCCCACATGGCGCTTTATGTCCACATGTGGGGTATTTACGGACTCGGGGGAAATTGCTCTACACATATTGTGTGTTTTTTTCTCTTTTAACCCCTTGTGAAAATGATAAATTCAAGGCTAAACCAACATTATAGTGTAAAAAATGTAATATTTCATTTTCACGCCACATTGTTCCACATTTGTGCCCGTCACCAGTGGGGTCCATATGCTCACTACACCCCTTGTTACATTCCTTGAGGGGTGTAGTTTCCATAATGGGGTCACTTGTGGGGGGTTTCAACTGTCTTGGCAACACAGGGGCCTTTTGAATGCAACATGGCCCCTCGAAATCCATTCCATCCAAATCCAGCCTTCAAAAACCAAATGGCGCTTCTTCCCTTTGGAGGCTTACCCTGCACCCGCATGGCGCTTTATGTCCACATGTGGGGTATTTCCGTACTCAGGGGAAATTGCTCTACACATTAAATGTTTTTTTTTATCTTTTAACCCCTTGTGAAAATGAAAAAACATGACAAGATTAATGATTTAGAGTAAAAATTTTACAAAAATTACACTAAATGTTGGTCTAGCCTTGATTTTTTTCCATTTCCACAAGGGGTTAAAAAAGAAAATGAACACAAAACGTGTAGGGTAGTGTCCCCTGAGTACGAAAATACCCCACATGTGGGCATAATGTGCCATATGGGCACAGGGCAAGTCACCAAAGGGACAGAGCGCCATTTAGAGGCTGGAATGGAGGATGGAGGCCATGTCGCAATTACAAAGCTCCTGTGCTGCCAGGACAGTAGAAACCCCCGACAAGTGACCCCATTCTGGAAACTACACCCCATAAGGAATCTAACAAGGGGTGAAGTGAGCATATGGACCCCACTGGTGACGGGCACTTACGTAGAACATGTGCCGAGAAAATAAAAAATACAATTTTTTTCATTTTCACGTCCCAAATGTGGCCGTCACCAGGGGGCCATATCCCCGCTGCCCCCCTTGTTAGATTCCTTATGGGGTGTAGTTTCCAGAATGGGGTCACTTGTGGGGGGTTTCTACTGTCCTGGCCGCACAGAGGCTTTGTAATTGCATCATGGCATCCTCTAATGGGAATGGCGGCCATACCTATTTAGCTGGGGAAAAGGGACAATTCTAATTTATTTGGGGGTATTAGGGCAATTATTAGTTTATAAGGTTGGAAATGACAGGTGTCCATCAAACTCAACCTGTGTTGATCCAGAGGAAGGCAAAAAACCCTCGTAATGCAGACGACAGTAGCCTCATCACAGGGGAAAAATTCCTTCCTGACTCCATAATGGCGATCAGAATAATCCCTGGACCAACGTGACCCCTGAAATAGGAATAAGGGACAGAATTTAGATAATGTAGAACCCCAGTGACGTGTGGTGCGCCTTGAAGCGATCCAGTATGCAGAGGCCGGGGTGATCAGGACAGGCGTCACACTGGAAATGGTGTCCTTCCTGATCCCCCTGTTACGCCACACTCTCCACTTCTTCTGGGGTCTCCCTTTCTCCAGTGTGGGGGACGTCACCTGGAAAATGTTGTCCTGGTGCGATACGGGGTCCTTCATATCCAGAAGCGCTGGGTCCTCTCCATGGCTGCTAAATATTAGGGCGCTATTACTACTTCTGATATTTACGGATCGTGCCGCAAGCTACAGTAGCTCGGGCAGCGAGGGACCGGAAGAGGGGGTGCTGGTATAAAAGTTATCCCCGTACAGGTGGTGACCTTTATCCAGCAGTGGGAAGATCAGTTCCCGGACGATCTCCCCACTAACTCGGAGGATGGGGGGGGAGGGGGCATCTGGGGGCTGGATTCGAGTGTCCCTTCCTTCATACACTCTAAGGGTACGTGCACACTGCGGAATCGCAACAGATAACCCTTCGTGCATTCCGCAGCTGGCACCCACCGGCGGACTGATGCAGGCGCACGTCTCCACACGTGTCATAGACTCCATTCTATGCACGGGCGGATTCCGCTCTCCGTCCAATGTGTTCATTCTTTGGATGGACGACGGATTCCGCCCGTGCATAGAATGGAGTCTATGACACGGGTAGAGACATGCGCCTCCATCAGTCCGCCGGTGGGTGCCAGCTGCGGAATGCACAAAGGGTTATCCTTCTCCATTCTGCAGTGTGCACGTACCCTAAATCTGTAAGTGTACCCAGAGGTACGCTCACACAGTTTGTAGAATTTCACACCATGCCGTCATCTCTTATTGGGACGGTTCTGGCGGAAAAGACGTGTCTGGGGGGCAGCGTACGCTATGCTACCCCCCAGACATGTCACTGGATGATGAGGATGATGAGGATGAATGGAGGAAAGAAGGATCCCCCCATTCATCCTCACTGGCTGTTTCGGTGTCGGAGGCAATAATAACGTATCCCTCTGACGCCGAAAACACCCTGGGGGTCATCTTTATACGGGGATTGGTATATGGGGTATGTAGTGGTGTAGTGTCAAACTTTATTCAATGTAGTGTGGTGTAATGTAGTGTTTTTTACGTGTTTTTTTACAGTAAGTATAAAAAAAAAACCTACGCCAACAAAGGAGTTGCTGCTAAATGCCGCACTTATGTGCGGCACTTATAAGCAGACCGTGGCAGTAGGATATAGAAAAAAAACACCCTACGCCAAAAAGGAGGAGTTGCTGATTAGCAGCGCACTTTCGTGCGATGCTGATCAACACTCAGCGGCGATAGGGTGCGGAAAATAGAAAAAAAAAAATTTGAAAAAAAAAAAAAAAAAAAATTCTACATTCTGAATATCCCTGTAGCTGCTGATAAGTGTATTACACATATCAGCCGCTAGGGGGCAGCAGAGCGCAAAATACGGAAAGAGCCGACGCTGGAGCCGAAAATAGCCGAGAGAAGCCGAACGTGACGTCACGGAAGAAGCCGAAGACCCGAACGAAGACGAGAACGCCGCGAACCCGGAAGACGCCGATCAGGAGCCCGGGACAGGTGAGTAATGTACAAATACCTGCTCTGGACCCCTCGGCTACCTAGCTGAGGGGTCCAGGGCAGGTATTTACTATTTTGTGGGACTCTGATCGCCGTGCCACCGGCCCGATCGCCGTGAACGGCCGGCCGGCCGTTCACGGCGATCGGGCCGGTGGCACGGCGATCACCATTACTTTTTACAGTAATGGCGGTCGGTGCCGTCCTCGGACAGCACCGACCGCCATTTTTTTCCGGGTCATCGGGTCGCCGATGACCCGGAAAGGTTCCGATCGCCGCTATTGGCTGATCTGAATTGATCAGCCAATAGCGGCGATCGTAAGCACGGGGGGTGTTAACCACCCCCCGTGCCGTGAAGCTAAGATGGCCTGCTATGATTTATAGCAGGCCATCTTCCCCGACCGCTGTGTGTGAACACGCAGCGATCGGGGAAACATCGGGCGTAAATTTACGCCCTGATGCGCCAAGTACCAGGGCGCGAGGGCGTAAGTTTACGCCCGATGTCGTTAAGGGGTTAATGACCACACGTTGAGGAAATCACATCAATAGCCACATCCTATCCACAAGCCCCCACTGGCCATCTTATGCTGATCTAGAAATGTTAACCAATATGCTTTACTATTTATAGATTAACTAGCAAGCATAAATTTTGCAGATATGAAAAACATATGGTCAGTGGGATGAATTTCAAATCCCTCTATGTTTGTGATTTTTATTTCCTTTAAGAAAACTTGGAAAACAGCATGGGGATTAGGGTCCTTAAAGGTTCTCATAAAGAATGGATTTCAATTGGGCATATTCCTATGTGGCAGACTTGTTTTAACTCCAACATATTTTCTACCTTTCTTACATTATCTTTACCTTATCATACAGGCCTAGGTGCCAAAATTAAAATCCATCAGTACTGCTATGGTCATTTTATGTTTTTTTTTTGTTTGTTTTGTTTTGTGCAGTGCCACTTTTTACTACTTTTTGTGGAATGTTTACTTCAGAGACACAAATTCCAAAGTGGCTACACACTAGGGCCACAACCACACAATGTCTTATTTTGGACGGTTTTTTTGACGATTGTTAAAATAACAGCTGTTATTTTAAAACAATGGCTGTTATTTGTGAAGTAACAGTTGTTGTTTTAAAAAATATTGGCTATTATTTGGGAGGCCATCCCCCCCAAAAAAGCATCCATCAAACGGTCAAAAAATATGTCTGGTTGTGGCCTAGCAGACATTTATTCTATGTAGAGCACAGACCTGTCAAATATGGGACACTCATCATTCCTGTTAGATTTTCTGTGTGTATATTCTACAGTAAATAATTACAAATTCTCCTTTATAAGAAGAAATACACAAAAAGGGGGAAAAAAAGTTGTCCATTAGGTTAGTGGTATTTTTTTACTTTTTTTGTGAAAATGTGCACATTTAATGAAAAAAATGGCAAAATTTGCATTTTTCTAATTTTTCTGCAGTCACAGTGCAGGTTATATCATGTAATAACTTTATTGCCAGTGTTGTTACACATGCAACAATATCAAATATGTGTACTTTTATTTTATTTTTATTTTTGTTTTTTTATGTTATTTTACTGTCCCACTAGAGGACTTTACTATCTGACTGTCTGATCAGATATATAATATACTGCAGTGCTGTTCTCCACTGCAGTGTGTTACCCCTGTCTGATTCACCGTTCTATGTAAAGCTGATCAGACTGTGCCTTAGGGAAAAGCCTGATCAGCTTCCATAGTTATGACACTAAAGGCCTCAGTGAGGCCTCCAGCTGTCACAGCTACCATTGGGACTCTAGGATCTATTCGTAGAGCCCCTATGGTGAACAGAGAATGAGAATTATCCCTCTATTTTTCACTATAGATGCTGCGGTTGCACTTACTGCAGCATCTATAGAGTTAACTGTTGGGATCCAAGCGCGGCTCAGTTCCTGGCAGTTGCAACAGGTGCTTAAATCACTGACAGATTCTGCACCCCTTTCTCCTGAAGACATACAGTACTACTGGCACATACACATGCAGGAAGGGGTTAAGCATATGTGAATGTACCCTAAGGTACCCTATGTTCACAGATTGTCATATTGACAGCAAAAGTTGTGTGTCTTTCGATAACCACGGCCGCAAATAATGATCATGATTACTGTCATGCAAAAAGACAGCCGAGAAACAAAGTTGTGTGAACAGAGCCAAAAAATGAAAGGTTTTCAATAGTAAAAAATAATTTTCTGACAAATCTGACTCTTACAAAAAAGAGCTGTGGCTTTTGGCACACACTTTATTGAAAACTAGTTTCCATAATTTATTTATTCAATTTTCAATAAAAAAAAAAAATTGCATAACAGAGGTTTTACTTATTGGCGACTGGTTAAAAGTAGAGATGATCAAACCTCGGAAAATCCTAGGTTCGATCGAACTCGAACATTCTCGATCCTGCAACATTTTATGGCTGATGCCTTCCCGGTCCGTGGGGAAGGAGGAGAGTACCTGGGGACCACCTGGAATTCCAGGCAGTCCCCGGGCATGCTCCTCCTTCTGCACGGACTGGGAAGGTATCAGCAATCAGTTGCGGCAGGTTCGAGAATGTTTGAGTTTGATCGAACCTACGATTGTCCGATGTTCGATCAAGCCTAGTTAAAAGGTGAAATTGTTTCAAACTTTTTATTTCTTTCCCTTATGTTTTTGTTGTAAACACCCAAAAAATAGAGTCATCATAACTGTCTGTATAAACAGATGAGAAGTGATTTATCCCTCGTTTCACCTTGCTGTGCTCTGTATTTTATTTCTTGAAATAGATACAGCAGCTTCAGTTTTGTATTAATTTTGACAGCAATTATCTACTGTTCGGCTATGTCTATTGTTAGAAATGCCCTTTTTTTCTGAAGCCCACACAGCCTCTTATGGATGGAAGTTTCTGACTAGTTGTCCATTTCGTTTTATAAGAAAATAAAACTTCCTTCAGAATAAATTGGAAATGTCATTCAACTAGGTTAATCCCTCCAAGTTTCCTCACTCATTTGGTTAAATGGCCAGTTTGTTCTTTTATGTCAATGACTTGAGACACCTTGGGTTTTGTGACCTTAAAGAGGCTAAGTATTAAAGTAGATTTTTTTAGGTCACTAGCATTGTAAATCACATAAAGATGTGTGCGTGCTGCCGCCTATAATATTAGGAAAAATCTCACATTTTATAGATTTTGACAGCAGCCAGCAACATTAAATATTTTCTATGGACACTTGTACTTAAGTCAAATCATCTAACCTCCGAATTCTTGATGCTGTCTCCAAGAATCAGTGAACATAATTATCTAGTGAATTGTAAAGTGGTTGGTCCGTCAAAGACAGACCCTTTCAGATCAAAACCATGGAGATCACTGACCACCACAGATCGGCCATAAATGCCAGAAGCTAAACTGAAAATGATTTTGTTGCATGTAGCTGTGACCAACCAGGTGACTGGTCACCCACACTCTCCACACTAGCTCGTTTAGAGGGATCCCATCTGCTGGATCGTTCCCTATGTCATCCATATGCCAAATAGGGGGTTAAACCCAAACTTCACAAGACAACCTCTTCCAGGTGTATAAAATAATTAGGGAGCAAGGGAATGATCACTGATGTTACAAACTGAGTACAACATACAGAAAAATGTGGTTAAAACTTGAGCTGATTGGTTGTGCAATGAATAGTGAGCATAGTGAGTGCCATGAATAGGTTGTGCAATAAATGGTGTGTGAATAGGGCATGCCCTGGCCGCCACACAGTGAGCCCATTACAGGAGTGCAGTATGAATCTCTTAGGCGCTCCTAGCGGGGTGACATAATACAGACCCAACGGTATCCCTGGCAATGCGAGATTCCGCGGGTCCGCATCACCTGGCGAATGTTCTGAATCCTGTAGTTGTGCTGTAGGATTTTGTGTGAGTGGCAAGTCCTATATAACATCCCCAGTCCTTCTCTGGCTATTAGTTTAGTTATCTAGTGTGCTTGGTGGTCCTGTACTGTTTCCTGCGTTTACTTTCCTGGCTTTTCTGACCCTAGCTTTTGCAATCTGACTACCCCTTTTTATCTGGCTCCACTGACCTTGGGTGTTGTGACCCGACCATTCTTTGGATTCCAGTTCAACACCTTGCCACCTGTTTGGTTTGACCCAGCTTTCTGACTTCCTCTACTTGTCAGTTTGTCTTGTCTGTGTTTCATCTATGGTATGAATTGTCGACCAAACAGGCTTATATTGCCCTGTGCAATAGGGTCGTCGATCAACGGATAAAGAAACAAAGCTCATCCATCAGCTGATTGCTTTGTTTTGACCTGCTAAAACATCATTTTTCATTGGCCACACATCTTACTTTGTAATTAGCTGTAGTCCATGCAGTTACTGAAGTTTGTGTGGCCAAGTATACTAACTATGGAAGAGAACACTAGGCTATATACACAAAATGAAGCAAGTGGCTATGGCCATAGTTAACTCGATTCTTTAACCTCTGAACTTCAAAATGCAGCCCAATTTTTTTTAAGTCTGGAGAAAAAAAAGGTGCACAAAAGCTCATTTATCCTAGCATACTACTCAGAAATGGAACTCAGAAATTAAAAAGAACCTTATAAATTTTGGAGTCTTCTTTAAGGTGCCAAAACAACCCCCTACAAAATCACAAATATTATAAAATATATCTAGGGGTTTAGTGACAAATCTAATCTCAAAAGTGTTTCATTGGGACACAAAAATAAAACATTTTTTTTCCCCAGACATACATCATTTAAATTTTTTTCCTCACCTGCCAAGTTATGGACAGCTCTGTAATAATATGTTTGTTTAATGGTCCAGAAAAAAAAAAAAAAAAAAAGCACTATGTGCAACTAAGGCCGGCTTTGATTACTTAAGCCCCTTTATTGGACAGTTATTGGAAGAAGCGTTGCTGGAAATGCTCCTTTGGCCAATAATTGGCCCATGTAAAAGTCTCATTAATCAGGTGAGGAGTGGGAAAACGTGCGCTCATTAGCTGATCACATTTTTGACCGGCTATAATGCAGTGTCCCAGTACAGGAAAAGTTCTATATATATGTATACTGTTGCCTATAGTACTGGAAAGGGTTCAGCTTGTATTGCGCCCCCCAGTGTTCAAGTGTGGTATTCTTCATATTCTCCTATGTATATTCATTTGTATGTGTTTCCATGTCGCATGGTGTGATGATGCAAACGGCCTAGTGTCACGTGACTTCCCCAGCTGCCATAGTTACCCCAATAGCCGTCGAGCTTTTGGCTGGGGTCAGTTAGTCACTTCCCTTCCAGTTTTCAGTTTTTCTGCCTGCTTCCTAGGGAGAAGGTTATGTTGTTCTCCCTCTACCTTCAAGAGGAAAGGACGTGTTCTCTGCTGCTCCTCAGCAAGGCCGCAACTCAGTGTGATCCTCTCAACTACCTCAGAGACATACTCCGGTCCAGTCCTGACCAGTCTCATCCTCAAGATTGCTTCTTCTATTCAAGATCTGGGTGCCATTCTCAAGGCGCTATCTTCTTATCATCCTCAACAGCAAGTATTCTATTCAGTATCATTCCACCCAGCATCATTCTCAGGGAACTACTACCCTCATCCTCCGTTAAGATTCCTCTCACCCAAAGTGACACTTTCACACTACGGCCTGTTGCAACATCACCCATTTGCTCAGTTATATCCAAGTTTGCCTATCACTGGTTGCATCCAGAGAGACTGTTGCTATTGATAACCACCGTGTTAAAAAACGCACAACTCTTGTTGTTTCTGAACCCTGCCATTGGTCCAGTTATTGGTGCCTTGACTAAAGGCAACGAAGAATTGTCCTGGGGCCCTGCTTGCTCAAGTTCCCATGGTCTAGCCCTGCACCCTCCAATACTGTGACCATAACACCTAACATTGGCAGCCCGGGTACCGCTAACATCTACTTCCCCAGCGGGTTACTCCAATAATATCTATTGCAAAGGGCCGCACATCTCCCTGTGTAAACACAAGACATGCGTCTGATACCAATATATTTAAATGGCCGCACAAATGATATAGTGATTGTTCATATGACCAGAGTGCATGATTAATTCTGCCTTCTGAAGGCACTGCAAACGAGTGCCATCTAGACATTGATTGTGTACTTGCTTGTTTTAGTTGTGACTAAGGGCTGACTGTAAAACGTAAGTCTGAGGCCAAGCTCATAGCATAATTGACAGCCCGCCCTTAACCCTTTAGTGTTTGAATATCATATAAAGGTGGCAGAGGTAACTGCCTAAGTGAAATGAGGACAAATTACATACAATAGACATCCACACCATAATATCTATAGACATGGTGACTTGGTTGATATTTAATAGCTCTACATTTTGTTTGTGAATGTATGTTCACTGATGATCAGACTGTATGTGATGTGTGCATCCTCTAACATGTATTCAACATGGATACATACAGTATATCAGTACCAATACCCCTCCCTATGTGTACATATTACCATCTAACGGTGAATAAAAAATTACCTACATATAACTGAAAGGGACATACTATATAAAGACTAAGCTTACCAATCATACTGTCACTGAATAAAGGTAGGCCCCTGCATTGACCACATAGTCATATATACAGTTCTTCAGTAGTTACAGTACTACTTCTCAAGCTTCACAACCTCTCAATAATTGTAATACGCCTTTCTGTGTCTGTTGTTGCCCAGTCTGCCCCATAATACTGTACCTGCTGAATTAAATGGTGTCTTTAAACACTCAGAAATAACGTTGTCATAACAATAATCACTCCCTAAAA
The DNA here is from genome assembly GCF_027789765.1 of Dendropsophus ebraccatus. NCBI lineage: Eukaryota > Metazoa > Chordata > Amphibia > Anura > Hylidae > Dendropsophus > Dendropsophus ebraccatus. The sequence goes on from NC_091457.1 coordinate 68,144,797, forward strand.
GTAGTACCATGCAGAAAACACATCTAAATATGACAGTACCAGATAGATAGTCCCCCTAAAATATTAGTGCCAAACAGAAAGTGCTATATATTTTATTTCAGATAGTCACTACACAGGTAAAGTGACTTATTTTAAACCCTTCAGAGTAATTGTTATCTTCAGTGCCTCAAATAGTAATAATGACTCATTCAGCCCCAAAACAGTGAGCGCTTACCTGACAGGTTGGAACTCGCTTCCTCCTCTTAATTGTGCCATGTACTATGGCACTAAGTCTATGTTCAGACCTATCTGACATGGAATTGTGTGGCATTCTGGGGCAACCCAGGAAAATCAGAAGCAGACGCATACTGTACTTCAGCATGCCCCTCCAAAATCTATTATTTTCCAAGTGCTTAACCCCTTCAAGACAGAACCCTTTGATGCCCGGATGTCCGGGTCAAATTAATGCAATGTTTCTCCCCGCCTTTTAAAAGCCAAAGCGCTTTTATTTCTTCACCTACAGGGCTGGTTGGGATGTCATTTTTTGCGATCTCTAGTTTTTATTAATATCATATTGGTGTAAAAGAAAAGTTTTGATCGCTTTTTATTATTTTTTGATGATATAATTTAAAAAATCAGCAATCCTGGTGTGTTTTTTTTTTGTTTGTTTACGCTGATCACCGTGCAGGAACAATAATGTTATATTTTAATAAATCAGACAATTCTGCACGCTACGATATATATAATATGTTTATTTTTTTTATTTATATTTTTATTTTTATAATGGGCAAGGAGGTATATTAAACTTTTATTAGGGGGGTGATAAGGGTTTTTTAAATATTTTTTAAAACTTTTTTTATTACACTTTTTTTACGCTCTTATTTTGCAAACATTTTGTTAAACATGCAATCAATAGATTGCATATACTTATCTATGCTATGCTATAGCATAGCATAGATCAGTGTTTTCGGTGATCTGTGTATAGAGCCTGCCTGAGTGCCGACTCTATGCATAGATCAGGACAGAGGTAAGTGGATTACCCCCGCCCGTCGGTACAAGTGATGATTGCGGGAGTCCTGATCACTCAGTGTCAGGAGCTTGTCCTGTCACTGAGTACCCTAAATGCTGCGATCGCTGTGTATCGCTGTGTTTAAAGGGTTGATGAGAAACAGCTGCAGGATTGCAGCTGCTTCTCATTATCCTCAGCTCCCGGGACACTGATGTGTGCGGGGCAGCTCTCACTGCAACAGTCCCGCACGCATCAGTAAGCCCCTCAGTCAAGAATGTATACATACATTCCTACTGCACGGGGTATGTGCAGTAGAAACATATATACGGATTGCTGGGGTTGATATATTTAAGGCTATCTTTTCTCAGCATTTTTTTAAAGTGAAAAAATCGGACATGATCATTAAAAACCTTTCATGTAAAAAAGACGTCTTGGGAACATTGTACGCCTAATTGTAGGACTTGGAAACAAGGACTTATATGTTTCAATGTAATTTAAATAAATCACACATTTTTTCAATACCAACCTATTGAAGTCTCTTTGCAAACCACAATTAACCTACTGAAAGCAATTACAGCAATTCCACTCAGTGCCCCCTGTTTCACACAGGAATCTCAGCTTGCATTTTGCCTCTTCTAGTAGTAATATGCCTTTATTTTATTGTGTGGTTTTATTATAGCAGAGAGATTCTTCTACTATGATATTCTTTGGTCTGTAGGCATGCATCTCAAAGAGCCAGATCCCCTGGGATTAATAAACTCTTTAATAACAGTAATGTTTGCAACCACAATCAAGAGAAAAGTGATTACATTCTTCATAAAATATTAGAGCTCATTTGATCCGAAGTTCTCTAGTGACACATTACTTTGCCTTTTTTTTTTCATCTTCAGGCACTGCGGCTATAGCATTTTATTCAGGACCTTTGTTAATACTAATATACAAAAACTGGGAAACTGTCTAGAGAGAAATATAATAAAGATCACCAGTATAATCTGTTGAGTGCTCCTGCTCAGCTCATTCTCATGTACTTACATGAACAATATTAAGCAGTATAGGTAATTTTCAAATGGTAAAGGCCTATGTTAGAGAAACACTCCCTTCTTCTCATGGGTTTTGAGAGGCAGAGGTTGGGGCTGAATACCATAGTCTTGAGTGAAGAAAAGAGTAGCTGTGCATCTGTTCCTCTACCCTTCTCCCCACATAAATCATCAATCCAACATTGAGTCCAAGTGTCTGTAGAGAGGTATTGCAAATGCAAGAAAAGACACCCAAGAGGAAATGCATTACATTGAGACAACATACAGATTTAATCGCATTTGAAAGAACGACAGTTGTTTGAATTTGGAGAAATTTTCCAGGACATTTTCCTTGATGATCTATTGTTATGGTCCGTTTACACGGAACGGTTCTAGTTTGATTTGTCGCAATAGCGATCGCATTTGAGCGATAATCGGCTTGTGTAAACACAGCTAACAATCAAGCGACGAGCGAGAAATCGTTCATCGTGGTATTTTAACATGTTTTCAAATCATCACTGGTCGTTCGCTAATAATTCACAGATTGCTTCCTCTAAACAGTCTTTCATAGATTCATCCTATTGTGTGAGATGGCCTTAAGCGATCTTAAAACGTGACATAGAAACGTAGTGGCACACATGTTCTGGGACAGTACATTAGGATCACTATTGGCAGCAGTTAATACTGTATACCTGGGGAAGTGTGGGGATGCAGAGTTCAGACAGAAGGTAATTGGATCACAAAGTATAACGTTTAGGGGAGGGGATGCAGCCATAGGGTACTTCTACATGGGCCGATTATCAGCAACAAGAGTTGCTAAACTGCTCATTTGGCCGATAAATGGCCCATGTAAAAGTGTCAGTGATCAGCCAAAGAGCGGGAAAAAGCCTGCTTCTTGGCTGATTACATCTTTTAAGCAGGCCAATAACTCCTTGTGTATCGGCCGCACATCTTCCTGTATAAACCACTGATTAGTCGTGATAATGAGTTTATCGGTGCTTATTTGTTTTCCTAGATACTCATATCGTGCCGTCTATAAGGACCCTTAGCCAAAAAACTTCACACTATTAGGAAATATTCTACATCATGGTTTTTTAAACTGCGTCCCTCTAGCTGCAAAACCAGGGAAGGGTTCATATGGATGTATTTAAATTCTATGTGGATCCCCCTATTGTACAGGCTCATCACAAAAAAAAAAAAAAAAATCTAGACAAAAAAAGGTTAAGTGTTTAGAAAAATTACACACCTTTTAGACTATGTTCACAGACTGTATAAACATCGGCTGCTATTTGACATGTTCCTGCGGCCAATGTTAACATAACCGCCACAGGAACTTCATTTTTGTACATTTGGGGGCGCTTGCAGTCCCATTAACCATTAAAGTCCATGCAATGTAGGGCAGTCAGACCGGCCATACATTGTGTGCACAGAGCGGGAATAACGGCCCTTCTTCCTGCATTAGCGGCCACAAATAACTGATATGTCAATTATTTCTGCGGCCGTATGGGGAACAACATGGAACGGACGACATTGCATTGATTTCAATGCAATGCTGCCCAGGCTGAAAAGAATGGCCGTTGTTTTCATTGCAAACAGTGGCCATTCTTTTTTTTAAAAGTGCATTGTGTGAACATACCCCTAATGTAGCTTTTTTTTTTCCAATCAAATTTTATTGAAGAAGATGTAACATTAATCAACAAAGAGCATGTCATAAACATAGAGGTCACGCAGGACCATAAATAGATAGCCTAATAACAAGCTCTAGAAATCATACACATTTTTTTTTATGTAGATTGTGGAGTGAGGTAGGAACTAAACATGATAATGAATTCTTATAACAGTAATATCGTACTGCATACTACCATAATGTTAATAACAGTGTATCACGTATATGGCTTTTCGGTCACATCAAATCCAGAAAAATTATAATAAAAAGCGATTTTAACCCCTTAACGACATAGGGCGTGGCGACCCCGCTCTGAACCGCCGCAGTCCCGGGTGCCGCTTGTAGCCCGGGACCGCAGGTATTAGCGGGCACGGTCCGATCGACGTGCCTGCTAATACAGTAATCAGATGCAGCTGTCAAACATGACAGCTGCATCTGATTACCGGATGCAGCTTATCCCTGGTGTCTAGTGGCAGAGATCGCTCCCCCGGGACGTTATCCCTGAGGAGCGATCTCCGTTTCTGAAGCCGGCCGGGGACCACTCCAAGATGCCGCCGTCCCCGACTCAGCACTCGTTTACTTCTGGCTGCAGCAGCCGAAAGCAAACGAGTGCCTATCTCATGGATCTCTGCAGCATATCTATGCTGCAGAGATCTCTATGAGAGATCAAAGCACTTATACTAGAAGTCCCCCAGGGGGGCTTCTAGTATAAGTGTAAAAGTAAAAAAAAAAGTGTTGTTGTCAATAAAAAGCCCCCTCCCCTAATAAAAGTCTGAATCACCCCCCTTTTCCCAAGTTATAAATAAAAGTAAATAAATAAATAAATAAACATGTTTGCTATTGCCGCATGTGTAATTGCCCAAAATATTAATTAATCACATTCCTGATCTCTCAAGGTAAACGGCATCAGCGCAAAAAAATCCCAAAGTGCAAAATTGCGCATTTTTGGTCACATCAAATCCCGAAAAATTTAATAAAAAGTGATCAAAAAGTCGTATATGCGCAATCAAGGTACCGATAGAAAGAACACATCATGGCGCAAAAAATGACACCTCACACAGCCCCATAGACCAAAGGATAAAAGTGCTATAAGCCTTGGAATGGAGCAGTTTTAAGTGACATATATTTGTTGACAATGGTTTGAATTTTTTTCAAGCCATGAAATAAAAAAAAAGTTATACCTGTTACATATCATTGTAATCGTAACGACTTGAGGAACATATATAAGAAGTCAGTTTTACCCCAGGGCGAATGGCGTAAAAACACATTTCCCCCAAATAAACAAAATGCTTTTTTTTTTTTTTTTTTCAATTTCACCACACATTTATTTTTTTTCTGGTTTTGCAGTGTACTTTATGCAAAAATTCAGCCTGTCATTGCAAAGTGCAATTACTGACGCAAAAAATAAGGGCTCATGTGGGTTTCTAGGTGGAAAAATGCAAGTGCTATGGCCTTTTACGCACAAGGAGGAAAAAACGAAGACGCAAAAATCGAAATTGGCTCTGTCTTTAAGGGGTTAAGGAACATACTGTATATTTGTTAACAATGGTTTGAATTTTTTTCAAGCCATCAAATAAAAAAAAAGTTATACATGTTACTTATCGTTGTAATCGTAACAACTTGAGGAACATATATAAGAAGTCAGTTTTACCCCAGGGTGAACGGCGTAAAAGCAAATACCCCCCAAATTAAAGAAAGGTGTTTTTTTTTTGGTTTTTTTTTTCAATTTTACCCTACATAAATTTTTTTTCTGGTTTCGCAGTATACTTTGTGAAAAAATACAGCCTGTCATTGCAAAGTACAATTAGTGACGCAAAAAATAAGGGCTCATGTGGGTTTCTAGCAAGTAGCAAGTGCTATAGCCTTTTAAGCACAAGGAGGAAAAAACGAAAACGCAAAAGTTGAAATTAGCCTCGTCCTCTAAGGGTTAATGTAGCTTTAAACTGTGACTATTGTAAAATTTTGTTCAACAGCAGAGTTTTTCTTTAAATAAAATCAGAAAAAAAAAGTACAGAGAAAAGCTGCAGATAGGATCTAGAGTGACAGAGTGATCCAGCTATATGGAGCACAGGTTATAAATCACTGACATATGAATTACAACACAGCCATAAAAATGTTTGTTAAGCAATAAACCTGGCACCTATGCAACAAGGTGCACAGTGTGGCTACTGTGTGGAATATATCACAACAACTACTTCAACAGTGACAATAATGACAAGGAGACACTGTGTAAATATGGCAAGGGACTGGTCACCATAGGGTTAATGTTGAATTTGACATTATCATTTCAGTTACCCCCTGCCCCCTTAAAAAATAAATAAAAAAGGAAAATTAGTTGGGAGTTGGGTAGAAGATCAGAAAATTAAATTGAAAGAGTAGTAGATGCTTGGAACAAACGTCCAGATGATGTGGTAGGTAAATATAAGTGAATATAAACATGCCAGAGATAAACATATATCTATCCTACAATAAACAATAAAAGGAAACAATTTACAGGAGTTTTTTTTTGCCATTAGTTTTTATGGTTCTTAGTGAATAAAGGTTACATTTTACTGCCAAATTATTAGAATAAGAAGCTGTGGAATAAAAGATTCCTAATAAATAAACTATAATTGGGCCTTATTACCATCTTTTGTTTGGCTGCCAGTACTTGGAGGATTTGAAAAACTCTTTCAATCCATCTGCTGACCACCCTTTGGGCTATCAGTTTCAGCTACTTGAAAAGTTCACCATAAGGCTGGGTTGACACTGCGTTTTCAGCATCCGTTTAATGGATCAATTTTTTTAACGGTTAAAAAAAGTAGTGTCAACAGTACTTTATTGTGTGTAAAAAAAAACGCATCTGTTTGGATCCGTTTCTTTTTTTATAATGGAAGTCAATCGAAAAACGGATCAAAAACGGATGCACACAAATGCATCCGTTTTTTGCAATCAGTTTTTTTGCAAAAAACTGATCCGTTAAACGGATGCTGAAAACGCAGTGTGAACCTAGCCTAATGGGACAATGTATTTTAAGGGGATGTATCACATATACTGTATTTTACATAGTTACATAGTTACATAGCCAATACGGTTGAAAAAAGACACATGTCCATCAAGTTCAACCAAGGAGGGGATGGATACAGGGAAGGGGGAGGGGTGATAGGTTCTATACATATGCATTTATATTATTTTGCTCTAAGAACTTGTCTAGGCCGGTTTTGAAGCCCTCTACTGTTGTTGCTGTGACCAGATCCTGTGGTAGACTGTTCCACAGATTCACAGTTCTCATGGTAAAGGAGGCTTGTCGCCTCCGGAGGTTGAACCTTTTTTTTCCAGGCGGAGGCAGTGCCCCCTTGTCCTTTGAGGGGGTTTTACCTGGAACATCTTTTCCCCATATTTCTTGTAGGGGCCATTTATATATTTAAATAAATTAATCATATCTCCCCTTAAACGTCTCTTCTCCAGACTAAACAAATGTAACTCTTTTAATCTCTCCTCATAACTAAGATGCTCCATTCCCCTTATTAGTTTAGTTGCCCGTCTTTGTACCCTCTCCAGCTCTAGAACATCCTTTTTATGAATCGGGTTCCAAAACTGAACAGCATACTCCAGATGGGGCCGCACCAAAGCTTTATAAAGCGGTAATATTATATCCCTGTCCCGAGAGTCCATGCCTGTTTTAATGCATGACAATATCCTGCTGGCCTTAGAAGCTGCTGACTGACATTGTGTGCTGTTCTGTAGTTTATTATCTACAAGTATACCCAGATCCTTCTCTATCAGCGACTCTCCCAGAGTAACTCCCTCCAGGACATATGATGCATGTGGGTTATTAGTACCCAGGTGCATAACTTTACCTTTATCCACATTGAACCTCATTTGCCAAGTGGACGCCCAAACACCTAAGTTATTATACTTATTAAAATCAGATACCAATACATACATTTTTTTTTCCATATCTGAGGATATGGTATCTGCTGTTCCCTACTGAAGTGAGTGGTCTTCCCTGTTTTTCCTCCCAGCCATCACACTCCTGGGAGGGCATAGTTATACATGTAAAAAGCAGGAGAGTAGTACTCTGTCAGAGCCTAAACCTCCCTTTCTCTGGTTTGCACAGGGTCGGGGCCAAAGACTGCAAAGGAGAACCCTATATAGTGCTTATCACAGTGCGCACAGAGAGAACGTCAGAGGGACAGACCAGCAAGAGGTCTGCATGAAGGAACTAATAATAATAATAATACTAATAATACTACTACTACTACTACTACTAATAATAATAATAATAATAATAATCTAACTGTTCAAAAAAGAATAACATGTTATAACAAGGCTAACATAAAAAACAGTTAATGTAACATTGTTTGTTTGAAAACTGTTGGTTGTGGGCATATTGGGGCGAAAGCAGCTGCTTATAAAGATCATGACCATAGTGATCAAAGTAAACTAAGGGCCAAACCCACCAACTTCAGCAGGACAGGCAGAAGGTCTACCGACTCCTGTGTGTTAACACAAGGAGAATGCTGAAAAGTGATCCCTACAGAACAAGGAGTGTCAGCTTTTTGGGGCCACAATGAAAACTTAAAAAAAAAAAAAAACATAACTTGATTTTAAACAAAATGTTACTTTACAATCACACATTCCCTTTAGCGATAAGAGGGGAAAGGAAAGTTTGTAGTCATAGATCTTTCCACTCATCCAGCATACTTTGCTTCCTGTCCTTTATTAGAATGTAGAGAAGAGGATTAGTCAGCAGGAGGACATTATCATTTAGTATAGCCACCTTACCTCTCTGTACTGTGAGATGGAAGAACTGAGCCGTACTTGTCACATTACTCTATTATCAGCATAATTAGTGCTTTAACATCTCAGCGATAACATTTGTTTGACTCTCAACAACCTTTTCTTCTTATCATCTCGAGAAGACTTCACCCCACTCATACGATGTGTGATATTTCTCTCGGACCTTTATAAAATGGATTGTTCATATCCCTGGGGAGTGTAGCAGAAAGACTGTGCTCAGTGTTGAACATAAACTTCTCTAGTAACTTTACATGATAATGACCAGAGCGTCTGACAGCAGCTTTGTAAGAAAAGAATATTCAGTTTAACTCATCCATCCAACCGAACCAACAAGTCACCCTTTCACAGTCTTTTTTTTTCTACTTCTTTCTGTAAGTATTATTTATGTACTGATATTGGGTAATAGTGAATAAAATATGGTAACCAGCTAATAATATAAGGACAGATGACACATTCCACCTTAGATGACATACATTTGATGGCCTTCATAGTCACAAATATTGAAAATATGGCTTATGGCTCTGTTTTCAATCTTTCATCCAGCTTGCCATGATTTACCAATGAGTCTCAAACTTTCAACATGTTGGCAAAAACTTTCAAAAAGCCAAAAAGGACCAGAGGACGAATGTAATGTGTACCTGTCAGGAAGCCAATTAGATCAGAATGGGCCTTGTCCACATTACTGTCTCGCCATGTTCCGTCTCCATAGATATCCAAACTGCCAAGTGTCAAGAATGTACAGTAGCCTGGTGTGAACTAGGCCTGTTGTTGCTTTTGTGTGACACGCCTGCTTGCTTTTCAGCTTACTGGCAGTGCAGGAGTTAAGCTGATCACTACGGGACTTGATTTATGCAGCTAAGTAGGTCTTAAAGGCCCTATTCCACCAACAGATCTGACGACAGATTATCTGCCAAAGATCTGAAGCCAAACCCAGGAGTGGATTTGAAAAGAGGAGAAATCCAGTCTTTCCTTAATGACCTGTTCTCTGATTATATTCTGTTCCTGGGTTTGGCTTCAAATCTTTGGCAGATAATCTGTCGTCAGATCTGTTGGTGGAATAGGGCCTTTAGACTGACTGGTTTCTCTGCCTATCTGGAACCTGGAAGATCAGCGCGCCGGTCCAATGGGGACCTGGACCGGGCTCTTGATCAGCATAAAAGAAAGCTAAGGCAGTCTCCCAGCGCTGGCTATTAGGTTTCATACCCTGATCCCAGCTTCCCCTGTCTATTCCTGCGATCCCCGTCCTAACTCTCTCTGCTTGCTCGACTTTGCTACCTGACCTCTGGCTTGACTTTTTGACTATTCGATTTGTACCTTATTTTGTACTACGCTGCCCGTTTGGTTCACCTTGCTTGTTTGAATATCCGCTATTGTGTTTGTTTGTTTGTTTGTTTGTTTGTTTGTCTGTCTTGTTCTGTGTGCACGTATCTAGTACAGGGAACCGCCTAGGGCCGTTTGAGGCAAGTAGATAGGGACAGTTGGTGGGTTCAGCATCAGGGCTCACTGTTGTGTCTTGTCCCTACCTCCCCGTCCCTGACACCAAGTAGATTTCACCACTGATTGTGGCAGTCGGATTCTTAAGAGATACATTTTAAATTGATAGGATGAGTTGAATTTTGTTAGTAAGGAGGAGCCGATAGGATGGAGACTGATTGACATGCACTGATGAAAGATTTTTAAAGGGTATTACATACAATTTTAACAAACTTCTAACATGTCACTATAAAGATGTGATCAGTCAGAGTTCAGGTGTGGAAACCCTTGTAAACACTAAATAAAAGAGCAGAAACTCCCAGCTGAGGACTGAGGGCCCACTGGTTCTGCTCAGTGCTCCACAGAGAAAGACCGAGAGAGAGAGAGAGAGAGAGAGAGAGAGAGAGAGGGAGAGAGAGAGAGAGAGAGAGAGAGAGGAAGAGAGAGGAGTGATATACAGTTTTATAGAAGACATATATAACTTTCCTTAAAGCATACCTCCCAAGTGTCCCTCTTTTGAAGGGACAGTCCCTTCTTTTCATCCACATCCCTCTGTCCCTCTTTGCCCCTTACATTTCCCTCTTTTTGACCTAGGAATTAGATTTGCATTATAAAACTTTCTATCTTGCTCTAGAAAATGTCTGGTTTCTTACTGTATAATAAACTATTAATAATTATTATAATTATTCTATTATTTAGTGCACGTTGGATCCTAAAATTTTGTTATATTCAGATGACTCATGTGACATTATGGCCCCTTTTACACATCATTTCACACATGCAGTTCTTATGGCCCCATACACACTTCTCTAGGTGTTACGGATGCATTTTGGGGACATGTTCCATGACACAAAAAATGATTAAGGCATTGTGCGCCCATGTCACCTATTTGACAGTGGGTCCGTAAAAATGCAGACAGTTACTGAAATATATTCATAATCCTGTCCGCAGTTGCGGGTCCGTAATTACAGACACGGTTTATGTGAACGGGACCCAAGGATGCATTCACACATACAGGATCTGCTGCAGATATGCAGATATCAGTGTGTAACTAAATGCATCAATCTGCAGCAGATTATGTACTGTAAAAGTATAGTGCACGTACATTATATACAATCCAGCATATTTCAATACAATCCACTAGTAAATGCCAGTGAATGACATAAGTACCTTCCCACTCAACTGTAATAAAGTACCTGCCATGTACAATACTCATAACCTCAGTTAAATTTGAGATGGTTTAAATAGGTACAGGTGGCTCTGAATTGGCAGATGGCAGCAGCAGGTGGAAACAAGCCGCCTCTATAAACCCAGAGCACTTGGCCGCCTGTGCACCCTAGTAGCCAGAAGTGTAGGAGGAGGAAGAAGATTCTGGAAGACACGAGCAGCTCCAGGACGAGTGCGGAGCACAGCAGAGGAGTATACACGACTCTGGTGAGTCTTGTCCGACAGCGTTACATAACCTGAAAGGAGCCCTCATTGGTCATTATCAGCCCATGTAAAGGGGCCAACAATTAGCTGGCAAACAAGATATTTCTCGTTTGCTGGATTGCCAATTGCACTTCTTCCTATGTAAATGGAAATGTGCGGCAACTATGAAGATGTTAGTAGGCTGTTAAGGTTCTCCAAATGAGCGCTGATCTTGATGCATGGGACTATATAAAAGGGTGTTAACTAGAAATGAGCGAATTTTTCAAAAGTTAGCTTAACCAGGTTTGCAGATTTTTGGCAAAAAATTTGCAAACATGTAAACTAAACCTCAACCAACCATACTAAGACAGCTAAACAATTATTTAGATGTTTTGGTGTAGTTTTGGTGCAATACTTACCTGTTCACACTCCCCCCGTGTCCTCTTTTGAGTTTCTGGTGTTATCTGCATATCTTGTGTCCTCTTCTGTGCCACCTTCAGCCCGCTCAGCCAATGAATGAATAAGACGAGACAGCGGCAGTGGCCAGTGATAGTCTGAGCTGGTAGTGACTCTCCAGATGAGTGATAACACGTACAGCACCACGGCTAGTGATTTTCTGGAGAGTGACAGACTGCTCAGCCAATCACTGGTCACTGCTGTCCAGTCTCAGTCAGTAATTGGCTAAGCAGGCTAGTGGGGGCACAGAGGAGGACACCAGAGACGCAGAAGAGGACAGTGGGAGTGCATGGACAGGTCCGTATACATATACATAGACATAATTTGGGGAAGCTATATATGTATTTTTTTTAATTCTACTAGAAATCTGGCAAACTGTCCGGATGACCTTCATTTAAATATATCATAGTTACCATAAAAATGTGACATCATATGCAGCAGACTGCCTCAACATCCTGCACAGGTCTTTTAGGTCCCTGACGCTTGGGAACGCTATAAGATAATGACATATACCTACAATACAGAAATGTACAAGATAGAGGACCAAGAATTTGGTTTATGAGTCTTCTGTGTAAGAGTGATTCTCTTCCTATTCTTTTAAATGGCTGCCATGTAATGTTATATTTTAGCCTGTGAGAGAATGCAGGGGGCAGAGGAAGCCTTGGCATTGGAGTGCCAGCTAGGTGAGTATACTCTTATAATTTAAACAATCAGCTCATTGATTTAGTGTGGATTAGTCTCGCACATTTCACTGTGAAATTGCAGCAGCAAATTCTGACATGTGTGAACATCAGTTAGTGGGACCATGTGTATTTCATAACAAGTAAGTTGGAATACCTCACTGTAATGTTGCGCCCTCAACATAAATTGGTTTTGAAGTCTTCCCATGTGAGGTATTACTTTTCAGCTATTTTTCTCCCACCCTGGAAATCCCATCTTTAGCACAAACATACTTACATGATATAGAATACATGGGAAATGGTCAGTAATTGTATCATTTGAAGGCGTATAGCACTTGACAGTCCACCTCTAGAGTGAGCTTATTTTACTGAATGAAATGTACTCTGAGCGTCATACACACAGAGGAAGGAAAGTCTGCTAAGCTGTCAGCTTGTATTTAAGAGGTCTCGAGTTCGAAGTTGAACATCAGTGTTGGTTTGCATTGCTCTCTCGTGCCTCTGGAAGTATCGGATTTGCCATTTATTGACTACTCTGCTCCCTTCTCTGTTGTATAAGCACAATTTCCATAAAGGGCAGGAGGGACACATTCATTATGCATTTAGGTTCAGGAACATTTCAATTTCTACCTATTAAAAAGATGATAGCTATTTACCTCATTATCTATCTATCTATCTATCTATCTATCTACCTATCTCATATAAATCTGTCTATCATATAAATTATCTATCTATCTATCTATCTATCTATCTACCTACCTACCTATCACATATAAATCTGTCTATCCATCTATCTATCTATCTATCTATCTATCTATCTATCTATCTATCTATCTCTATCTCCTATCTATCTATCTATCTATCTATCTATCTATCTATCTATCTATCTATCTATCTATCTATCTATCTATTTACCTTATCTATCTATCTATCTATCTATCTATCTATCTATCTATCTATCTATCTCATATAAATCTGTCTATCCATCTATCTATCTATCTATCTATCTATCTATCTCCTATCTATCTATCTATCTATCTATCTATCTATCTATCTATCTATCTCATATAAATCTGTCTATCCATCTATCTACCTAATTATCTATCTATCTATCTATCTATCTATCTATCTATCTATCTATCTATCTATCTATCTATCTATCTATCTATCCATCTATCTACCTAATTATCTATCTATCTATCTATCTATCTATCTATCTATCTATCTATCTCAAATTAATTTGTCTATCAATCTATTTATTTACCAATCTCATATACATCTAAGTATTTTTCAAATCTATATCATAAGACATCCTAAAACAGTGAGGGACAGGTTGAAGATATGAACGGTATACATGGTTTTCTTTAAAAAAGTGGGAAATTTTTTAATTTTAGTAAAGATAAGAAATGCATTGTCTGGAGGGGGAAAAGGAAAGTTCTGTTACTGTAATATGTAAAGTAGTTTAAAATTCCCTTACAGAATTTAACCCTTACAGAATTTAACCGTGACACAGTTGATAAAACAATGGCGCTAAGTTTGATGGTTTAATAAGACTTTCATTAGAGTTGGTAATACTAGATACTTGAACTTAGCAGATCCTAAACACTTAACCTTTAGGGCTGGGGTACTGTAAAACATTCCACAAATCCTCTGAGAGTCAGGTTACCCCATAGTACTTGCCAGCTTTCGTTCATCCTCTAGTACCATTTTGTGTCACTTTGTCATTTGTATAAATCTTGCAAATGTGCATTTTGCCCGGCTCACTACACAATGGCTAGACCATCAAGTAGCCAGCCACAGTCTGGATCCAGGGGGCTTCTACCATGAGGCCATGGTGGTCTCAGATGGCACCAACTGCTGCTGGAAGGGGTGTGGAAAGGCTAGCGTCAACACCTGGTGAACTGGGGCCCACCTGGCGATCGAGCACTGCACCTGGCTTTTTAACTGTGTGCGCTCGTAAAAAGTGCTCACAGGTTAATGATGCAGTGGTATCATTGAAAGAGCCCCACCAACAACACTTGTGGCCGCAGGCAGCAAAAGAGGCCACTTCCTCCTCCTTCCAATGTACCAGAAAGAGGTTATGGAAGAAAGATGCTGGGGGCCTGCAAGCTTTTTTGCACCCAGGTGAGTATGTTTTTAAGTTGTTTTTTTTTTAAATTATGAGGAGATGAGGACTTGCAGAATACTAGGGAGAATTATCTATAGGGGGTAGACTAAATTGGGGCATATTCTCTATGGGGGCCCAACTACTCGGGGGCTGCCTTTATGAGTGGGGAGCTGCCAACTGGGGTGAGGTTTACCTGTGGCGGTAGGGGGGGGTGATACTTACATAGAGGAGGAGCTGCCTACTGGGGGTTACATTCAGGACACTGAATCTGCACACTATGAGCTGTAGACATGGGCTGGCAGACAATGGTACAATAACACAAATATTATCACTTCTAAAACTGGGGGTGTTTGCAAAAGTCATAAAATAAGGTATTTAATTCAAGGCTGAAGTGTCAATGAGGTGAGGTGGAGCTGCTAAAGTGCTATTGCTATAGATGATCCCTGCCTTTCTGCCACTTCCACCCAAAATAAAAACCTTATTTTATGACTTAAGAAAAGGTAACATTTGTGCTATTGAACCATTACTTGTCGGCCCATGTCTGACTATACCATATAATGGGTGCTATATATGAATTATTAGATCCAGCAATGATTATTTTGGAGCACTTTTTTTTAGCAGAAATGGAGAAATACAACTGATTGATACATGATCTTTGTATATGATCATTTATTCCTGTGTTTGAGCTTGTAATTTAAGGGTCCTATTACACAGGCCGATCATTTTAGTAAACAAACTTTTATGAGCACTCGTTTACTGGACCTATTTGATGGCCCGATAATTAGACAGTAAAGGCTGCATGGACATTGTTAGCGATGTCCATGCAGCCCTTGTCCAGAGACCTGACACCTTACCTCTCCCTGCAGCCTCTTCTCTCCTGTGCTCCGCAGCTTCCCGGTCCCAGTGGCAGCAGCATCTGAGCGCTCTGTCAGCTGGCAGGCCACTCAGACACTGCTGCCGCTGGGACCGGGAAATATCAAGTTCAGTACTTCCAGTACTTATCTGCTGCTGTATCTCTTGCTGGAGGTGGTGTATTGTTTCTAGTCTGGAGAGTAGGAGAGGTTTTCCATGGGGATTTGCTACTGCTCTTTACAGTTCCTGTCACAGACAGAGATGGCTGAACAGACATACAGCAGCTGATAAGTACTGGAGAACTGTAGATTTTTTGAAGTAAATTACAAATCTCTTTCACTTTGACCATTTAATTTAAAGATTTTTTTTTAAAGATGGAGTACCTCTTTAACACTAAACCAATAATTTAGTGTTTTCTAAAACACCTATCATGTCCCTTAGATATCAGATTAGAAAAATGTGTGACGGCACGGCGCCTTTTTTAGGCACGCTGATCACTACAATTATTATATACTTACTGTATCCCCATTGTTGGGATTGGTGGCGGTGTCAGAGATCAGACCCCTGCAAATCCGCATGTTATCATCTCTCCTAAGGAAAACAATAGGGGATAACAAGCTTGATTGGAATGCCCCTTTAAGGACATCTTTACATTTTTATAATAACCTTATTCTTGGTAATATTTATTTCCTATGCTTATCTTTGCAATTTTCATCCTTTGCAGGTTATTTTGATGATTGGCATTATATATACACACACGCTCAACCTACTGCCTTTCTTACTTCAAATGTGAACACTGACTGAAAGTGCTTTGACAAGCTAAAAAACACTAGATACATTGCGCTTGACACATGGACTGGGTGAAGCTGTCAGGTTGGTATAACTATATAAGATCACTCCCTCTCACTTCCCATAAGCGTGTAATTGAAATAGATAGGAACATTGAGAACCTCCCTGTAGCATGTAGTGGTATATTCCCCAGTGTTATTATTATAGCGGACTCAGGTTGTGCTTTGTAGCAATATCCGTGTTGGCCCTTGCGCATACAGTACATTGACAATCTTCCTAATTATCACACATATACATGGAGAACATGTAATGATTGGTGTAAGCTGCTCTCACTCTAAGTGCGTCTGTCATTAGTGCATTACACTAACGCACTCTTCTCAATAAGGCGGCTGATGGTATGCCGCTCACGGCTTGTCATGTTTAATACAGGAGTAAGCACACTCTGCTTATTGTATTATGGCAGTTGTTGAAATTTCAATGCCAATGTTTAAAATGTATGACAGGAAAGAAATTGCAATAGCAATATTTAAAATCCCCAGGATTAGCTGGTCCACTGATTGCTTCCAATTTCTGTATGACTGTGAGCAACCCAGTGATTTAACATGAATCTTTCAATTGACTTGAAGGCAGGATTTTTTTTTTTATTTGTAGAAAAAAATAATCTAGGTAATTAATTTCCTGCATACCTTAAGTGTTGGGTTTATTAAGCAACGCTTAATGTAATATGGCATCACTGATGGAATATGCTTATGGAGTTTATTTTATTATTTTCATAATTGACGTGAAAAGATTGGATGAAATAAATTTAGCTTAAGGAGAGACTACTTAATTTTCCTTGTTGATAGCATAAATTAATAAATAATAATAATAATAATAATAATAATGATAATAATTTGTATTTGTATAGTGCCAACAGATTCCGCAGCACTTTACAATTCTACGAGGTTTACTAATCACATCTATAGCGATTATTGTCCGTAGTCGGCTGATACTGGCTGTTACGACTGTTACGGCTGTTATAATTGTTTTGTGTAATAGAAGACAACAATCAACCAATGCACGTGCAACCAATGCAATGCACCGTGCACAATATCGACTGGTTGTTGTCTTAGAACAGGCTAAAACGGCAACGATCAGCCTGGCATCGATTTGCTGCCATTGTTCCATCTAATAGGAGCGGCGGCAGCTGACCGTCGCTGTCCCCTATGGGTTGCACGGACGATCGCCCGGGGTGTGAAGTTAATTTAAAGTTAATTTAAAAAACTGAAGTAAATGATGAGTTTGATTATGTAGTCGGGATGTGTACTAGGCATGCACACCTCTCAGTGTACAACATTTACACCCTGCCTGTATAATCACGGCAATCACTTGATATTAACTCTATTTCACGCCCAAACATACCACATTTTGATGTTTTCAATATGTTGTAGATGTGTAGTATAGTGGAAAGGACTTTTGGTCCAGAAGGTGGATTCCACAGCTGTAACTTTTTTATATAATATGAAATTATTATGGAATATAACAAATTAGTTTATGATACTTGATGGCAAATTATATTTGATGGGTACATTCACACAAAGTGTTGTTCACAAGGTGAAATCCTTGTGCATTCACTGTGTCGTGAGAAATGTTTGCTATTATTCAAGAGTAAATTGTCACTTCTGCAGCGTTCTGGGAGGAGCGTCTTTTCATTTTGTCGCATGTTTATTTATGACTAAATGTCAAATTCTGATAGTCTTTAAGTGCTGCAAACTGCCAAGCCACTGCTTGAACTGTAAGCAATGAAGCTTTGAATATGATTAAGTAATAAGATATAACCTACAGTGCTATATGTCTGCAATTAGACATTCACTTTATCTAGGAAAGAAGCCAACAGTCACTAGAGAACAGCATGGTCAGATGCCATCTTATTCCTGCTTATAGTTATTCATGATTAGAAAATCATAGCTGCTTTCTTCTAAAAACAGCACCACTTTTGCCCTCTGTTTGTGTGTGGTATTGCAGTTTGGTTCTTTGGAACAGAATGTAGCCTGAGATCAGGGCTGGTGCTGTTTTTGGAAGAAAACGGGCATGTACTTAAAATCCTGGAAAACTGCATTAATATACGCTGATGATCAAATTTGTGACCCTGATATTCTTACCTACAGGTTTGTTACTGTTTGATTACTTGGATAGATCAAG
This sequence comes from Dendropsophus ebraccatus, assembly GCF_027789765.1. NCBI lineage: Eukaryota > Metazoa > Chordata > Amphibia > Anura > Hylidae > Dendropsophus > Dendropsophus ebraccatus. The sequence goes on from NC_091457.1 coordinate 68,163,194, forward strand.
AAGCCAACCTTTCCAAGAATGTAAGGGAACCCAGGACCTGGATGGAATACAAGGACAGACAGTGTAAGCCCTATTGCTAGGCCGCCAAAGCCTACTTACCAGCCCGACCTTAGACGACAACTGGATGATGATCCCTATATTGGGTAAGTGTATCACTAAACAAGACAAGACAGACAAAGGCAATAAAGAATAGTCAAGCAGATACAGGTCAAACTGGAGCATAACCGTACTAAAATAGTAGGCAAAAACATAGATAAGAAGGACAAAGAGGTCAGGATACCAAGCAATGCAATACAATCCTATAGAAAATGCCAGCTCTATCTACCAGAGACTATCTCAAGAAATGTCCAAGAGCACAAGTGATTGGACCAGCCCTCTGACATCCAGACCACACAGAATACAGACTGGCAGGGAAGGGAGATAAGTGGTGAAGGCAACTGTCCATCACTACCCGCCTAAGGCTAGCAGAAGAAACCAGACAAGAATGGTGGAACCTATCAATCATTACACAGCAAGTGCTGGAATAAGACAGTTCAGACTGGAAGGAAACATGCATACTAAATAATAGCCAAAAGCAAAGCCTTGGACGTACTTCTTAGGCAGAGGGCTTCACTACGGTATGAACAGGCACAGGCAAAGACAAGTCTCTTTAGTAAACCAGATATGTCTGATAGATTTTCAATTTATTTATAACTTATGTATACTGGGACTCTTCTTTGAGAGGATTAATACTTGTAGAAGACAATTCTTTGCAAAATTGTGTTCTGCTCTAACTTAGCCAGGTTTAAAGTGACACTGTCACCCCCTTTGTGCACTCTGACATCTCTACACAGGTGTAAAGGGTAAATTTAGTGTTTTTCATACCTTATTTTATATCATACGTCATGGTGCTTGTTCATGTAAAAAGTTTCCTTTTATCAACTGCAGATTGTATTAAGTGAGCGTGGCCTTGCGGCATTAGCGCCACTTAGCCCCGCCCACAACAACACCGTTGGCCTTTTGGCCAGCCTGTTCCAATGGCCAGCGAGGGGGCGGGGCCAACTGCAGTGTTGTAGGCGGGGCTAAGTGGCGCTAATGCTGCGAGGCTCCGCCCACTTAACACAATTTGCACTTAATAAAAGATGACTTTTTACTTGAACAAGCACCATGACGTATGATATAAAATAAGGTATGAAAACCGCTAAATTTACCCTTTACACCTGTGTAGAGATGTCAGAATGCAAAAAGGAGGTGACAAGTGTCACTTTAACTTATGTCTGGACAATGTTTGACTATCAGGCTGTCTTCTTGTGGATCTGAGGAATGAATTATAGGACATAGAGTCCTCATATATTATATTAGTAAATTACAGGTTCAAAACATCTTATTTAAACTTATTTGTTTAAGATGTAGATACCATTTTAATAGTTTAAATAGTTTCAAGACAAATACCTAGAGAAGGACATTTTGCCCTTTTTTTTTTTAGAAACGAGCCTGTTGCCCATATGCTGTGTCTTGCTTCTATGAACTCTAATTTCTCCCATGATATCAGTGCAATGAGAGTTCATAATAAACTGATAGGCTTCATTATAACGACTACTGTAAGTAGGCCACATTTTCCGTACTTTCTAACTGTGACCTCAGCAGTCATGTTGCATAGTGAGGATGGAATATAATAAAGACAATTTAGAGATTTTGCTTGCAACATTCAAGATGTCATAAGGATTAAGTACGTCTTGTTCTTCTTAAATGCAAAGTACAATCTAAGTAGTTGTGATAAATTGTTACTAAAATTTTTCTAAATGTGGAAACGAAGTGGAATAAATCTCTAGTGTTTATGTTTAGATTGAATCCCCAAAGTCCCATTGCATTCACCTCGTTTCCTACATCTCCTAGAAAAGAATTAAATGAAGCCACTATTTCCAGCCTTATTTCATTATTCTCCAGTGATACTTTGACAATTTTTCATGTGGAAGAAAAATGATACAGAATTCAACAGAATACTTTGGAACGGTGACTATTTTTAATAATGCCACAGCTTGTTTTAATTTCTCACTGTCATAACAAATTGTCCTAATTTTTTCATAAAAGAAATTGAGGGTCTCTAGTTCCTTACCATAAGCCAAGTAATAATACTTATAATTCAAACTTGAGAGCCATTAAGACAGGCCTGTGTACATATAGATTGTATACAGAATGTTATAGTCAGCAAATAAACTCCATCACATACACTCTAATCCCGATTAAGCTAGGTTCACACTGCCTTTTTGCAGTCCATTTAACATATGTTTTATGAAAAAAAAAAAAACAATGAAAAAACACAAATGTAAAATTGGATGCAATTGTGTGCAATCTGCTTGGATCCGTTGTTCCATTAATCTCCATTTAAAAAAAAAAAAAAAAACGAAACAAATGGATGCTTTTTTTTTCTTCTTTTTTTTAGAGTACACAATGTGGTTGACCATGTTTTTGTGTACGTGAAAATGGTGATTTTCTTATTAAATTGTTACAAGGTTATATTAACAATGTCAAACTACAGGTTAAGGCCAAGTTCACACATGGCACAAACAGCAGGCGTTCTATATCACGGCCGTGCCACAGAACGGCCGCTGTGTGAGATGTTCACCCGGCCGATAACATAATCTTAATTGGAATGCGGGCACATTAGGGTGTGCCCGCACTCCAGTTATCCATAGAACACAATGTAAATTGGGGACGGGAGCCATACTCTACATTGTGTGCACAGTCTATTTTGTGAGGTTTCTGGAATCCTGGCCGTAATATATACAGTGTGTATACACTACGGTCGTTGTTCCATAGCCTGTAGTGTAATCGTCTGCTGTCATTAAACAACGGTCGTTATTGCAAACCTGCAGCAACAGCCGTTGTTTAATAAAAAAGTACATAGTGCAAACGAGGCCTAAAGGTTTAGGCAGGTATTTTGCAGGGTACAGACTGGGCATGTTAACATATGTTTTAAACTAATAATTTTGTGTACCCCCTCTATAACTACATCTGTACCCTTTTTTGGGTGCACTAATGTTTGCATGTGTTTATAATACTCTTTAGATACCTCCTATGTATAAGCTCTTTGGAGGACATTTATTAAGTCCGGCGTTTTCTGCGCTGAACTTAAAAATGTCCCCACAGCTCCGACAGTATGGAGATTTATGTAGAGGCGCACTGCCTCTACATAAATCTCATGCGCACCAGTGTGTGTGTGTGCCAGGAAACCTACACCAGCTCAGAAATTTTGTAGGCTTCCTGATTATTTTTCTTTTTAAATTATTATTTTGCGAGAAAAATGGTGGACCCTGAGTTAGCTCCCCCCATTCCGCCCCCTCCACACACACTCCCCTCTGGCGTACCGGGTGGAAAATGGCCAGATGCAAATATTTATACGCAAAACATCCATTTGCGAATAAATTTATTCGCATCTGACCATTTTCCTCCGAAAAATGCGCATTTTTAGCTTGATAAATGTACCCCTTTATGTTGATGTATGTTTTCTATGTATTATAAAAATGTAATAATTTAAAGAGAACCTATCATGGTGCGTTTCAGTGGTGGAACGCACCGCTGGAACGCAAGTGACGTCATCAAGATGGCGCCCGGCCAGACTGCCACAGAGCAGTAGGTAAAGTATAAGATACAGACTGCAACAGCAGTCTGTATCTTCATGAAGACTATTTATAAAGATATAGACGGCCTTTACAGTCTGTATCTTATACTTTAACTACTCCTTCGTAGCGGTGCATCAAGGCCGGGCGCCATCTTGAATACGTCACTTGCGTTCCCGTGGTGGACTACACTACACCGCTACGAAGGATTAGGTAAAGTATAAGATTCAGACTGCAAAGGCAGTCTGTATCTTCTTTACAAACTATTAGGGTCAGTTAGGACACTTATACATACACAGCGATCTCTTGCTGTATAGTGCGAGATCGTTGTGTATTGACAGAGTGGCGGGCAAAGGCTCATGGGCTCATTTTGAAAGGAGCCGGCGCGTGATAGTGAAGGAAAATTTAAATAAATAAAAAATGCGGCTGAAAAATTAATTAACAATATTTACAAATTTTGTTTCAATTTAAATTTAAAATTAAATGAAGAAATATATTTTAAAAAAATCGTCCGTGATTGGTTCTCTTTAAGTGTAAAAAAAAAAAGATACATTAAATGGACTGGAAAAATGCAGTGTGAACCCAGCCTTAATGTTAAAATTGTGTTAAGAAACCATGGGGGAGATTTATCAAGCTTGGTGTAAAGTGAAACTGGCTCAGTTGCCCCTAGAAACCAATCAGATTCCACCTTTCATTCCTCACAGACTCTTTGGAAAATGAAAGGTGGAATCTGGTTGCTAGGGACAACTGAGCCAGTTTCACTTTACACCATGTTTGATAAATCTCCCTCCATATTCCTATTTATTTTGTAGAATTTAAGGGCTTCTATAAGTACAGTATTGGCTAGTATAAGGCTAGTTTTGGCATTGTCAAGATAATATTTTTATACATTGCATATGTTACCTATGGTAATATATGGATTTTTAAACTAAATCTCTTGTTAGTAAATTGGACTTTCCAAGATCTAAGAACTGACAGCCTTGACATGTCTTATGAATCTTGCGTGTCAATTTGACTAGTTTAAAAAATGAGATTTAAAAGTAATATTCTTTCTAAAGATCATATGTTGTTTTTCCCAGAAACATCTCTACTCTTGGCCAAGTGTCAAGGTTAGTGTTGTAACATTGCCCTAGTCAATGTGATATGGCGGAACTATTAGACAAAGCCTATAGAAAAAGGTGGTGTTTTTTCTGGAAAAAAAAGACCTTTCTTTTTATTCCACAAAATGCAGTATAGTCTCTCTATCTGAATGGGAACCAATAAAACACAGCACTGAAATAAAGGCCAGGGAATTGTGGCAAGGAGCTATAAGGTAAGTGAAGGCGACTCCTTCCATTTGGTATAGTGGGGCTTAGAAAGTTTAGGAAGGTTTGAGTAGGGTAAGCTACGTAGATGGCGCTGAAGATGGCAAATGGGAGCTATAAGTGCTAGTGGTGCGTTTTGTCCTAATCAGGGCCGGCCTTTGGGGTGTACAACCTGTGTACAGGGTGCATCACTCCCAGCCAGCGGGGGTGGGGGGGGGGCTCTCCGACAGAAAGACAGCAAACCAAATTTAGAAATAGAAAGTTAGATGTGCTGTCTGTCAGAGCTCCCCCTCATCTTGCTGCTTGCCCTCCTCCCATAGTGGTTCGTTTGGGGCGCTCCAACAGACAGCACATCTAGCTTAGAAGTTCCGATTTCTAAGTTAGGTGTGATATCTGTCTGCCGGAGCACCCCTGCACGCCCCCTCTGGTTAGTTCGCTTACCCTCTCCTGTGCAACAGCATAGCATGACGTCAGAGTGTTCAGAGGAAAATATAGCCAAGGATGCCATGTTTGAGAAATCATAACGTACATAATGTATGTCCATCTCACCATCTGATCCCGAGATTAAAATAACATAATTTAATCATAATTAAGATCATAATTGAGATGAGCATCTGGGACTTTTACAAATAATCTTTTTTTTGTATCTACATATAGCCTATTTAATTATTTTTAGGAACAAATTGGAAACAGTTTTATATGACTTGTAGACATTTCTGAAATCCAGTAGGAATTCCCTGAGTGCCATAAGTTCATCACACTATGCACAGGACACATGGAACCTTCTATTGGGGAATCAGTCATTTCTAGGAAGCAATGAGGTCTTTAGTAAAAGTCGCCAGACATCATTAACACAAGGAAATGCATAGCTTTAGGGGTATTGGAAATAGTCAACTCTTGGAAGTAGATCATTTTGTAACAATCCTGAAAAACTTGAACCAATTTCCATGTTTTTCCCCTCCATGTTAATACAGTATAAACAGCCATTGGGGACATCATAAAACATGCTTGTTTGGCTACCATCTTTTGTGACTCATATGGGCAAGTCAAAAAGTAATAAATAAAATAAAATAAAAAAAAACTAAGAAAAAAATAACTGGTTACAGGCTTGTTAACTGAGATGTTTGTAAATGACATGTTGATAAATTTTAAAGCCTTTTAGCCTTAAGATATTTGTTCAGGTTCCTGTATAGAAGGAAATATACTCCACTGGCTTGCAGATTTTAAGCTTGTGGTTATAAAAATAAATAAATAAATAAAAATATATATTATTATTATTATTTTTTTTTTTGGATTGTAATGTTCAGCTCTCTCAGTAAGTGCCCAACCAAAACCTTAGGGAATTTTATATAGTACATGTTGTCAGTATTTTAATCATCTCCAGCTGTCAAAACGCATGTAGACCGCCTCCTCTATTTAAAATGTGTCTTCTAGGCATAAAATAATTAAAGGTACAGGACCATAAGGTAAGCTGAGAGCCACTCCAATGTGACAAAACCCAACATATGAAAGGCATTATTTCAGGAAGTTTTAAATATAAATTTTGTTTTGTCAGACAGCTGCAGGGCACACATTTTCTGTACTGTCAAGTTTGATAGTAAAAATATTTATATTTCAAATAAGAAGATTAAATTGCAGCCTTGTGAGTTGTGCTCTGCACACACGCGCCTGTCAGATTATCATAGTGTTTCATAACAAAGTCACCGATGTTCACGTTTTTTCTGCTGACACCGGTGCCATCTGATCCTTTGGTGACAGTGGTTACGTACAGACAACTGGTTCATGCCTAGGTTTCCTCCCAACACAATGTACCATTAAGGGTCTTATATAGGGGAACCCGTATATAAAGCAGTTACATTTGGAAGTAATAACTCTGCAAGGTATTGATTGGTCGATCATTTATTTGTACAGGTTCCTAGTAATACTTCACTCTTTTTAGAGTGGTCGGTGTCTACAACTACAGAACACCTGTGCAGTGTGAAGTTAAAGAATATGCTGCAAATATCCTTGTGTTAGATAGCATTGGACTATTATTGAACAAACCTGTTAAAATGTTTGGAGTTTAGCAACATTATCTGAACCCAATTGATTGGCGTTTGATTCCTGTGCCTGCAGAAGATGGATGCCGTCCTAGAGAGTCCTGGATATAGCCACAGGCTGTCCTGAAAAACATGAATACAACCAAAGACTGTATCCATGTTTTCCTGGCAGCCCTAGGGAAGCATTCAACTTCTGCAGACGCAGGAAATCAAACGTGAAGCGTTCAGGTTCTCAAAAATTTCCAAATATGAACATTTTGACAGATTTGCCTAACACTACACAGGGCACATTAATAGATCTTGTGGAATCCTTGTGGCATTTTTTTTTTTCCAGGAGAAAACATGTAAAAAGTTTTTGTGTGTAGTGCTGTGCAAAAGTTTTAGACAGGTTTGGAAAAAATGCTATAAAGAATTTATAGCATCAGAACCCTGCGGCCGAAAGATCATCCGGCCAGTACCTAAGTACCGGCCGGGATGATCCGGCCAGAGACTGGCCGTTCCGTGACCCGGTTGAGTCACGGAATTGCCGGTCTCTATACGTTGTGTGAACATAGCCTAAAACTTTAGCACAGTGCTGTATTGCCCTTTATGATGACATCTGAGCAGCCACAAGAGATTTTCTTTAGTACTTTATGAGCTGTGTGCATACCACTTTATAAACATGATCATGCTGTTAAGGGGGCATGGAGTAGGCTCAGGACTTAGGACTGCTATCAGCTGCTTGGAGCTTCCCCCAATAGCCAGCACTGAGCAATAGCCCCTGACAGCTATTTGACCGTTTAGATTCTGCTGTCAAAAAGGACAGTGGCAATTAAAATGGCACTGTCATGTGTCATTGGTAATCCCGTGGCTGTCTAACTCTGCAATTGATTTGGTTTGTCTAAAGGAGGCTGAAACAATAGCACACTAACCCCTTAAATCCCCTTACACCCACGAACTCCATGCCTAAATGCAAACGGACGTACATTTACGCCCTCTATAATGTATAGCAGGCCATCATAGCTTGTCGGCACGGGGGGTGGTTAACCCCCTTCCGTTGATCAATTCAGATCAACCAATAGCGGTGATCTGCAGCTTTCCGGGTGATCGGTGACCCAGAAAGCAATGACCGTTGGTGCTGTCCGAGAACGGCACCGACTGCCATTATGTTAAAAGCAATGGTGGTCACGGGGCCACGTCCCGATCGCCATGATTGGCCGGCCAGGACCGGCCCGCCGATCATGGTGATATAAGTCCCCCAAGAAAGGGTTATATACCTGCTGTGGACATCTCAGCTAGGTAGTTGAGGTGTCCACAGCAAGTGTTGACCCATACTCACCTGATCCAGCGTCCTGATTGCGTCTTCCGGGTCCAGATATTGTCCTCTTCTTCGTCAGCGTCATCGTCTTTTTCCGTTGGTCCCTTTTGTCAATCTTCGGCTCCAGCGTCGTCAAACTTCGTCTTTTCTGGAATTTGAGTCTTACTGCCCCCTAGCGGCTGATAAGTGTATATAATAAACATATCAGTAGCTATAGGGTTGTAGAAAGTAATTTTTTTCCATTTTTTTTTTATTTTCCGCACCTTATCGCCGCTGAGTGCTGATCATAAGTGCGCTGCTAATTAGCAACTCCTCCTTTTTGGCGCAGGGTGTTTTTTTCCTATATCCTACAGCCACGGTCTGCTGATAAGTACTGCACATAAGTGCGGCATTTATCAGCAACACCTTTTTTGGCGTAGGTTTTTTTTTTTATACTTAATGTCCTTCAGCGTTGGAGGCACATGCTATTATTGCCTCCAACACCGAAACAGCCGGTAAGGATGAATGGAGGGATCCTTTTTTCCTCCATTCATCCTCATCCTCATCATCCAGTGACGTATCTGGGGGTAGTATCTGACCCCTGACGAAGTCACTGAGTGTGACGATACGCGTTGGGTCCGGACCAGGGGATCTGCTCCCATGCCATATTAGGGTCACATCTATGGTTTGGTTTCTCTGTTTTTCTATACATTAGGTTTTTTATTTCATTATTCACAGACGTTATGATCATGTAGTATTTATTGGCACTGCAGCACTTTGAACAGCCGGTCTGTGCCCGAATCATCGCGGCCGGTACTTAAGTACCGGATGGAAGATCCGTCCGGCTGCAGAGCTCTGATGCGGGCGCATCAGTGCGCGCCTGCATCAGAGCTTCCCATAGCACACAGTAACTGTGTAAACTGACAGGTCTTTCTGCGGCCGTAATTCAGTGAATTCTGGTCGCAGAAAACTGACATGTCAGTTTTTTCCAGTGCCGCATGGGATCCCGGCCGGAGTGCATACGATGTGTGTACGCTCCGGCCGGGATCCCATTCAACATCAAGCTATGTCACACACCGCAAAACTACGGCCGTAGTTCTGCGGCGAGAACTACGGCCGTAGTTTTACGTAGTGTGAACATAGCCTTAAGGTACGTGCACACTGCAGATTAGCGAAGGATAACCCTTTGTGCATTCCGCAGCTGGAACGCGCGGACTGATGCGGGCGCGTGTTTCTGCACATGTCATAGAATCCATTCTATGCACGGGCAGATTCCATCGTCCATCCAAAGAATGAACACGTTCATTCTTTGGACGGAGGGCGGAATCCGCCTGTGCATAGAATGGAGTCTATGACATGTGCTGAGACGTGCACCTGCATCAGTCCGCCGGCGGGTGCCAGCTGCGGAATGCACGAAGGGTTATGCTTCGCCATTCCGCAGTGTGCACGTACCATATTGTTTGGGAACTGATCTTCCCACTGCTGGATAAAGGTTACCACCTGTACGGGGATAACTTTTATAACAGCACCCCCTCTTCCGGTCCCTCGCTGCCCGAGCTACTGTAGCTTGCGGCACGATCCGAAAATATCAGAAGCAGTAATAAAGCCCTAATATTTAGCAGCCATGGAGCTGACCCAGCGCTTCTGGATATGAAGGACCCCGTATCGCACCAGGGCAACATTTTCCCGGTGGCGACCCCCACACTGGAAAACAGGAGACCCCAGAAGAAGTGCAGAGTGTGGCGTAACAGGGGAATCAGGAAGGACACCATTTTCCTGTGTGACACCTGTCCTGATCCCCCCGGCCTCTGCATACAGGATCGCTTCAAGGAGTACCACACGTCATTGAAGTTCTACATTATCTAAATTCTGTCCCTTATTCCAAATTCAGGGCTCACGTTGATCCAGGAATTATGCTGATCCAGGGTTTTTTGCCTTCTTCTGGATCAACACAGGTTGAATTTGATGGAATCCTGTCTTTTTCAATCTTATAAACTAATAATTGGCCTAATACCGCCAAATAAATAAAAAATTGTCCCATTTCCACAGCTAAATAGGTATGGCTGCTATTCCCATGAGAGACTTGCCATGATGCAATTACAAAGCCTCTGTGCAGCCAGGACAGTAGAAATCCCCCACAAGTGACCCGATTCTGGAAACTACACCCCATAAGGAAGCCAACAAGGGGTGCAGCGGGGATATGGCCCCCTGGTGACGGGCACATTTGTGCCGTGAAAATGAAAAAAAAAAATGGTATTTTTTATTTTCACACCACATGTTCTACATATGTGCCAGTCCCCAGTGGGGTCCATATGCTCACTGCACCCCTTGTTTGATTCCTTGAGGGGTGTAGTTTCCAGAATAAGGTCACTTGTGGGGGGTTTCCAGTGTTTTGGCAGCACGATCGCTTTGTAAATGCGACATGACCATTGAAATCCATTCCAGTAAAATCCAGCTTCCAAAGGCCAATTGGCACTCCTTTCCTTTGGAGGCTCGTCCTGCGCCCGCTCATTCTGCGCTCACATGTCCACATGTGAGGTATTTCATTACTTGGGAGAAACTGGGCTACACGTTTTTTTTTTTTTTTTTCCTTTTATCCCTTTGTGAAAGTGAAATATTGAAGGCTAGAACGTTTTAGTGTAAACAATATTTTTTTCTTTTTTCACATTGTTCTGAAAATCTGTGAAGCACCTATGGAGTCCAAATGCTCACCCCACCCCTTGTTACATACCTTGAGTGGTGTAATTTTTTAAATAGTGTCCCTTTAGGGGTGTTTTTTATGTTTTGGCACCCCAGAGCCTCTGCCAACCTGAAGTGGTACAGTCAAAAATGACCAAATATAACTAGGCGCTCCTTTATATCTGAGGTATTGTGGTTGCGTCAAACAACGCAAGAGGGCCACATATGGGGTATTTTTTATAAACGGGGCAATAAATATTGGGGTGCATTTCTCTGGTAATAGGTTTATAATTATGAAAGATATTGGACTACAATAAAATCTCTGCACAAAAAATTTAAATTTTCAAATTTCTTACACACTTATCTTTTATTTCTGTGACTTCCCTAAAGGGTTAAAAAAAACTTTCTGGATGTGCTTTTGCAGAGTGTGGGGGTGCAGTTTCTGAAATGGGGTGCTTTGTGAGGCTTTCTAACATACAGTCCACTCAAATACACTTTAAGGCCAGGTTCAGACTATGTAAGTGTGCGGCTGTATTTGCGGCTGTAATTGTGCGGCGGTATTTTTGGTGGTTCATGCGTACGCTGGAAAGTATAGGATATACGGCTGCACAGTGCACACTATGTATTTTTTATTTTTTGACAGTATATTTAATTGCACAATGGATTCGTTAGAATTAAATTATTGAACAACGAAACTGAATTTATTTCATCGAAAATGTGTTTTATTAATTAAATATTAATTAGTACAGGAAGCTCCATAAGCCGTTAATTCATATTGCCGGCAAAAGAGCATTCTGTACTAATCATCACTTTACTGTAATGAAAACATCAAATGTTTCTTCTAATTATGTTATCACAATAGCATTATTAGAAGAAACATTTAGAATTATATGTGCGCTCAGCTGATTGGCTGATCGGCTGAGCGCACATATAATTAGCGGGTCCGCAGCACAGTGACTTCATTGTGCTGCGGACCAGCGAAGAGACAACATTGGGGTGAGTATACAGCTCTCCCCACCCCCTCCCCAGCACTGCACCCCTCCCAGCAAGGAAGGGGGGGTCAGTTAACCCCTTCCTTGCTGGGATGGGTGCAGTCTGACATCAGTCTGGCCCCCAAAGGGTTAAGGGGGATGCAATACATCCTCCCTTAACCCCTTGGGGGCCAGACTGTAAGCAGCGATCTGTAAAGATGCTGCATACTGTAAGGAGCACAACACCGCTCACAATGATGGGTGTTGTGCTCCTGTTTGTGTGTTTTTTGTGTGTTTCTCCCTTTTGTTTTTCAGATATCGGTATCCTGGGGATTACGTCGGATTCCGTGGACTACATCGATGACCAGCGTTTTTTTTTTTGTTTTTTTTTTATAAAATGGTCAATGAGGGGTGTGGGGGTGTTTTTATTTGAATAAAAAATTTTTTTAACTTGTGTCTTGTCTTTATTTCTTTACTTTATAGACTTAGTAGTGGAAGCCGTCTAATAGACGGAATCCATTACTAAGTTGGGGCCTAGTGTTAGCTGGTATAAAATGGCTAACACTAACCCCCTATTATTACCCCAGTACCCAATGCCACCAGGGGTACTGGGAAGAGCCAGGTGCCAGTGGTCCCGGAGCGTCAAAATTGGTGCTCCTGGACTGGGGGGCAGCAGGCTGGTAAGATTTAGGCTGGGGAGGGCCTAAACCAATGGCTCTTCCCACCCTGGTGTTACCAGGCTGCTGTCGTTTGGTTTTTAACCCGGCTGATTATAAAAATAGGGGGGACCCTATGCAGGTTTTTTTTTAAATAAATAAATAATTAAAAAAAACGCATAGGGTCCCCCCTATTTTTATAACCAGCCGGGTTAAAAACCAAACGACAGCAGCCTGGTAACACCAGGGTGGGAAGAGCCATTGGTTTAGGCCCTCCCCAGCCTAAATCTTACCAGCCGGCTGCCCCCCAGTCCAGGAGCGCCAATTTTGACGCTCCGGGACCACTGGCACCCGGTTCTTCCCAGTACCCCTGGTGGCATTGGGTACTGGGGTAATAATAGGGGGTTAGTGTTAGCCATTTTATACCGGCTAACACTAGGCCCCAACTTAGTAATGGATTCCGTCTATTAGACGGCTTCCACTACTAAGTCTATAAAGTAAAGAAATAAAGACAAGACACAAGTTAAAAAAAATTTTTATTCAAATAAAAACACCCCCACACCCCTCATTGACCATTTTATAAAAAAAAAAAAAAAAAAAAACGCTGGTCATCGACGTAGTCCACGGAATCCGACGTAATCCCCAGGATACCGATATCTGAAAAACAAAAAGGGAGAAACACACAAAACACACACAAACAGGAGCACAACACCCATCATTGTGATCGGTGTTGTGCTCCTTACAGTATGCAGCATCTTTACAGATCGCTGCTTACAGTCTGGCCCCCAAGGGGTTAAGGGAGGATGTATTGCGTCCCCCTTAACCCTTTGGGGGCCAGACTGATGTCAGACTGCACCCATCCCAGCAAGGAAGGGGTTAAGTGACCCCCCCTTCCTTGCTAGGAGGGGTGCAGTGCTGGGGAGGGAGTGGGGAGAGCTCTATACTCACCCCGATGTTGTCTCTTCGCTGGTCCGCAGCACAATGAAGTCACTGTGCTGCGGACCCGCTAATTATATGTGCGCTCAGCCGATCAGCCAATCAGCTGAGCGCACATATAATTCTAAATGTTTCTTCTAATAATGCTATTGTGATAACATAATTAGAAGAAACATTTGATGTTTTCATTACAGTAAAGTGATGATTAGTACAGAATGCTCTTTTGCCGGCAATATGAATTAACGGCTTATGGAGCTTCCTGTACTAATTAATATTTAATTAATAAAACACATTTTCGATGAAATAATTTCAGTTTCGTTGTTCAATAATTTAATTCTAACGAATCCATCATTGTGCAATTAAATATACTGTCAAAAAATAAATATATATATAAATATACATTTATTTATATATATATTTATTTTAACAGTATATTTAATTGCAAAATGATGGATTAGTTTAAATTTAATTATTGAACAAGGAAAGGCACTTTATTACAACGAAAATGTGTTTTATTATTTTAATAGATTAACCATGAGAGACATCGGCATTAGTGCAGAGGATCGCAAACCCCGTTAATAGGAATTCATGTAAACTGTGTTCCCTGCTTTCCCAGATGCATCCAGAGGTGTTTGCATCACTTTCTTAACATTTTATTTGTTATTTTTAGTTGAACCAGATTTCCAAGTAAATGACCGTATGTTTTGAGCCGCATGTCTATTTTTTCCCACGGCCGGAGTTTCATCCGCACATTTACAGCCGCATAAAAAATACAGCCGCACAGTTACATATTGTGAACCTAGCCCCCTAAGGCTATGTTCACACTACGTAAAACTACGGCCGTAGTTCTCATAGCAGAACTACGGCCGTAGTTTTGCGCTGTGGAACATAGCTTATCTTCAATGGGATCCCGGCCGGAGCTTACACACATCGTATACGCTCCAGCCGGGATCTATGGGGCGCCGAATAACTGTGAATTCAGTGAATACCGGCCGCAGAAAGACCTGTCAGTTCACACTGTGAAGCGAGTGGCTCCGGCCTCTTGCTTCACTTTGGGTTATGGGAAGCTCTGATGCGGGGGCGCGCACTGATGCACCCGCATCAGAGCTCCACGGCCGAAAGACCATCCGGATGATGATCCGGCCAGAGACTGGCCATTCCGTGACCTGGCCGGGGTCACGGAACGGCCGGTCTCATACGTAATTTGAAATTTGCTGCTAATGTTTTAAGCTATTGTCTAAAAAAATTAAATATAGTTTAATAAATGCTGCCAACATAAAGTAGACATATTGCTAATGCTATTTAATATATAATTTATGTGGCATAACCATTTTCTGTAAAAGTAGAATAGTTTCAAAGTTGGAAAAAATGCAATTTTTCATGTTATTTTGTTTGTTTTTTCATAAAGATTTGTTAAAGGGAACCAATCACGCCGAAATTGCCCCCATTGATAAGGAAGCGTGCTGGTACATCAGCCAGCACGCTTCCCAAACATCCCCCTGTCCCCTCCGTCCCCTCTTTTGTTAGCCCGTAATCTTACTTTTGTGATGTCCCGCGCCGTATGCTAATCAGCCCCAAGTAGTCAAGGTGGGCTGAACTAGTCAAGGTGGGCTGTACTAGTCACGGTCCTGGGCGCTGTAATCACGCCCAGAGGGGCGTGATTCAAAGACCTTCGCTCCGCCGACGTCCTCTCTGGCCCGCGTTCACGTCGGCGGCGCGCCGCGTCTTTCGCATGCCGCGCATGCGCAGTACAGTGGGAGAAGACGCTGACGTACTGCGCGTGCGCGGCGTGCGGAAGACGTCGGCGTTGGGACGCAAGCGCCGCCGACGTCTTCCGCACGCCGCGCACACGCAGTACGTCAGCGTCTTCTCCCGCCGTACTGCGCATGCGCGGCATGCGAAAGACGCGGCGCGCCGCCGACGTGAACGCGGGCCAGAGAGGACGTCGGCGGAGCGAAGGTCTTTGAATCACGCCCCTCTGGGAGTGATTACAGCGCCCAGGACCGTGACTAGTACAGCCCACCTTGACTAGTTCAGCCCACCTTGACTACTTGGGGCTGATTAGCATACGGCGCGGGACATCACAAAAGTAAGATTACGGGCTAACAAAAGAGGGGACGGAGGGGACAGGGGGATGTTTGGGAAGCGTGCTGGCTGATGTACCAGCACGCTTCCTTATCAATGGGGGCAATTTCGGCGTGATTGGTTCCCTTTAAGTATTAACTCCAATTTAACAGAAATGTGAAGTACCATATGTCCCGCGAAAATCTCAGAATCAGCCGGATAGCTAAAAGCATTCCCAAGTTATTAATGAATAAAGTGACACAGGTCATATTCATAAAATTTGCCTCTGTCCTTAAAGCCATTTTAGGCTTGGTCCTTAAGGGGCTAAATTTATGGATCAATGCAGCACATTGGTAGTGTATTGACCTCTATGAGAAATCATGCTCTTGCTTATAGAAGTCCTCTAAGGAGACTATAAATATGCTGGGAAATAAATCCATCCCATAATAAAAGTTTAAATCACAACAACAAAGTTATAATCAACAAAAACACACATTTTTGGTATCCCCGCCTGTAGAATTGGCCAAACTATTGCCCACTGTAAGATTGGGTTCACATTGCGTTTTTCACAGTCCATTTTTTCAACCTTTTTTTTTTTGCAAAAAACTGATGTCTTTGTGTGCATTTATTTTGATACGTTTTTCCATTGACATCCATTATGAAAAAGGGATAAAAAAGGGATCAAAATGATCCTGACGAAGGGCGTACCGAAACGTGCATTGGGGTGTCTCTGTGGGTAAGGGAGCTGCACGGCTGTGTGGCATGTGGTCTGCACTTTCAGTGTTATGTTACTTTGAGGGATTAACTTATTGTTTATCAGTGGCACTTTGCACTTTCTCCTCATTCTGTGTCTAAATCAGTAGGATTTTAAGCACGCTTTGCCTCCGTTATTTTTTAGTATTGCATGATGCACATGGCACTTTGAAATATGTGAAATTTGCTGGTCAAAGCATGCTCTCTATTCTCCATACATGTTACATGCATGATCCGTGCAGTCTCCGCTTCCCTGTGTTGTGTTGTTTGTTTTGTGCCGTCCTCCTTTTATAAAATCTTTTCTTGATATATGTATTCAAATTATGTTTTTAAATTTAAGTAGTAAAATAGAATAAAATGTACATAAATTTGGTGTTGCTGTAATTGTACTGAACTGAAGAATATAGATTACATGTCTGTACTATGCAGTGAACAATGTAAAAAATATATAGTTTTCTTTTCTTTTTTAAATGGAAAAATTACAGTGCAATTACAAAGTACAATTGGTCCTACAAAATATAAACCCTCATATGATTCTGTAACTGAAAAAAATTAAAGAGTTATGGCTTTTCAAAGGTAACAAGGAAAAAAACAAAAACCCAAACATGAAAACTGTCTGCACAGTTAGGCTAAATTCCAAGTTGTCATGGTCCCAGGAGGTGTCAGTGCGGTAATCGATGTTATTCCCAGTACGCCATTGTGAGGCAGTCCTTCCCTAGCACCGGAGCTTCAAAGTCTTCATTCTGGTGGACATGCGCAGTATCCGTGCTGTACTGCGCACAGAGCACTATTGATGCACATTCCCGGCTGTGTTCACACTACGTATATTTCAGTCAGTATATGTATATTTCAGTCAGTATTGCAACCAAAACCAGGAGTGGATTAAAAACACAGAAAGGATCTGTTCACACAATGGTGAAATTGAGTGGATGGCTGCCATATAACAGTAAATAACGGCTATTATTTCAATATAACGTTTTAAAATAACAGCAAATATTTGCCATTAAATGGCGGCCATCCACTCAATTTCAACATTGTGTGAACAGAACCTTTTTTTGTGTTTTTAATCCACTCCTGGTTTTGGTTGCAATACTGACTGAAATATACTGACTGAAATATACATATACTGACTGAAATATACGTAGTGTGAATGCAGCCTCATAGTGCAGTCCCTTGCACTGTGGACTTGAATGAGGCATTAGCCACATGAGAACGTAGCCTATTTTGGAGGTCAGGATGCTTTTTAATTTTTAATTTTTCTGTCAAAATACCGTCATTAGTGTTTGTTGTTGCTTGTTTTTGTAGGATGAGATGTAATGTAAAGTATATAGTTTGTTTTTACGTTTTTCTACTTTTTCACAGTTATAACAACACAATTGGTTTTGAGTCACAGGTTTCTGAGAGCTGCGTTTTTAATATTGTTTTTTTTTTTTCTTTTCCCCACAATGACTTGTAGTTTATTGTAATATTACTCACATTTAGTGTGCTGTGCTTTTTTCCCCACTGTGACTTTTTGTTAACACTTACTATTTTTAATTCCTGTTTACACAATATACTGCACTAGTGATGGCGTGGGCACAGCTCCTTCTCAGGAACTGTATAATGTCTATGATATATTTCTATGTTCAACCAGGCAGGGGGCTAAGGAGCCCTTAATCTGTAGATACATGCGGGAATCAAAGCCCCTAAATGTCACGGGCAGGCCATGTATCCTTTCCTTACACCTGATGGGTGAAGTCAGTAACCTGAAATCTAGTTGGATGGTTAAAAACGTAAGCAGCATTGAACACCTCAGCAGGGACACCAAGGTTTAACAGGAATCCCTGTTGCCGGCCCAGCCTGCTCCTACTGAGCCACTTGTAGACCTATTGACAATTAACTATTATTGATTCAATCTGGATGTGAAGTCAGTAAGGTGCCAGGAAACTGTTAATTTGTATATTCTAAGAGGATAAGGCTTGATTTTACTATGAGACTATGGACACTCTGTGCTGTCTCTGCATATGGCTCTCTATTACTGAGAAATTCCCCACTAAAAGTAATGCTTCTAGATATAACTACTTCTGTAATATGGCATCTGATGGCATGCTATCATTTCATCAGTTGGATTCCATATGAAAAACCTCTACATGCCACTGAAAAGAGGTATTCAATGGTACAGTAAGGTCCTATAAATCTCTATGTATACTGTTCAGAGCTGTAATCGCCATATGCATAAGGTCATATACAATAGAAAATTTGCTGCTTAGTTAACAATGCCGCCTGAGTAGTCTTCTCGACTAAATGTGACAATGAAAATGATTAAACATAAACGTTACTGGGAGGGGGTCTGATCAGCCTGGCCTCTGCATGACGTGGATGTTATCTATTCACAAGATGCTAGTCTTCAGTACCACCTCATAATTATCTGCCAGAGCTGACAAATAATCCTGGGCAGTGAGCATAACACAAATACAAATAATTATGTGTGTGTGTATGCTTAGGGGACATCCTGTCCTGTGTGTGAGATGTACCGCACTGTGTCTGCCTGAGACATGGGCCAATGCTCCGAGCCGAGTCCCCTGTAACCTCTTGGGACCCGTCCATCTCTCCAGTGGCCTCATCCTATAACCACATCTGGCAGCTTCCTGGCAGTAATCTCACCCTTTGCCTAGGGGCTTCATGATAATTCTCCTGAATCTAGCATTAATTTCCAGGCTCACAATAATTGGCACACATTAGATGTGGGGAGCATGAAATTAAGTCAACATATTGGATTGCACCAGTACAGAACAAGACGGGGAAAGGCATTGGAAATACCCCAATAAATACAATAAAATTGTAATAATGCCCCCCCCCCCCTCGCAGACACACATTAGATGTCATTAAGTAGCCCTGTGACTAAGTAAAAGCAAAAGGTTGGCTGAGTGATGTCTAATATTCTTGTCATTTATAGCAGGAAGAATATTATTCTGTATATTTCCAACTTGCTGCTGCAGAACCTCTTTTTGAAGAGGAAGGGGGGATTCCTGTGTAAAATTATTTGATAATGAAAAAGAAAGAAAGAAAACATTGGACTTATGATGTTCTGCAGCAGAAAGAAGACGTAACAGTACACACACAATGCAGCTGCTGGAAAACCCTCTTAAAAACATTACTGTCATTTAAAATATTAATTTGACAAGTCACACTGATATCTAGATAAAGCCAGGAACAGTGTGTGGCTGTGCGCTTCACTTCCTAGCTCACCTCTTGATCTGGTTTATGGCAGGGGATGGGCTCCCCAGACTAAGGGTCCATTTACACAGAAGGATTATCTGACAGATTATCTACCAAATATTTGAAGCCAAAGCCAGGAATGGATTTGAAAAGGAGAAATCTCAGGCTTTCCTTTATGACCTGATCTCTGTTTATATTCTGTTTCTGGCTTTGGCCTCAAATCTTTGGCAGATAATCTTTCTGTGTAAATGGACCCTAAGACCATGTTTACATAACGTAAATTCTGCGGTAATCACATCCATTGTTGCAATGGCCGTGATTAGTACGGAACTTATGTCGTGATGCAGGGTGTGTGAATCCCGGCCGGAGTGTATACACACAGACTATAAACAGAGAACAGGTCATAAAGAAAAGACTGAGATTTCTCCTCTTCTCCCATCCATTCCTGGCTTTGGCTTCAAAAATCTGTCAGATAAATCTCTCTGTGTAAACACACCATTACAATGAAGCCCATCTGCTGCAATAAGTCAGAGTGATGCTCAGCTGGGGAGTGAAGTGCACTGCCACATTAGATTTCAGTGAGGAGTTTTGCAATTAGATCCCCAAGCTATCAAGACTTTCGACACATTTGTGTGACATGTTAAACATGTTGTTTTTTCAAGACAGTAATGCTAGAGAGAAAGGGAACTCTACTTGTTAGTCAGTGTCTGGCAAAGGAGAAGAAACTTCCTACAAAAGCAATCTGTGATAGACTGTTTCCCAGAGAACAGATGCATAGTGCATAAATGGCACTGCTGCAATGTTTATACGAATATTATTTACAGACATGTCAATGGGAAATATTGACTTGTATTATATTCAGATAATTTCATCTTGTAATAGCAAGCATTTAACATTTATCGCACCACCAATTTGTATATCAAACATATGGCAGCTTATTTAAAGGGAACCTATCACATTGTAAATGCATTGTATTCTCCATGCATTATGTTATAGAGGAAGAAGAGCTAAACAGATTGGCATATAGTCTTGTGGGGAAAGAGCCAGGAAAACATCATTTATTTATAGAGACCTAACATGGCTGGCATTCCTTGTAATCAAGTGGGGGACCCAAAGATGAAAGGGTTGTGGAGAATTTCATAGGGCCCTGTAAAGTAAGTGGGCATACTTTGGACATCAGTGGACGCCAGCGGTTCTCCACAGCGGACAATCTCAATAGGTAAGAACACTTCACTTTAGTAGCCTAGTAGTCCATAGCATGCCAATAATGCATTTAAAAGAGATAATCTAAAGCATACAACCCCTTTAAGAGACTGATGAATAAGGCCGATAACATTAAACAAACATAGCAGAAAATGTATTTCCATCCTGAAGTTAGTCCGCCTCAGAAATGCAGTTTTCGTTTGCCTGACTGCTGAATGGTTGTGACAGATCGCAATGATTGATTCCACTACCTGCTCGAGAAGCTTAATAATCTGTTTCCTATAGTCGGGTCATATCGAAGGTGAAGTGAGGACGTACAGAAAAAAGAATTGTGCTTGAAAGGTGCTGCTCCTTCTGACAATTGTGATCTATAAAAGAAACAGGCTCTGCCTTGTCATAGATATACTGTCATTTATATAACAATGCCTGTACTTTATCCCAACACAGAATTACATTTCTAGATCTCTGGGGAGTATTTGCTGCCATGAACAACTCATTTCTATGAAATGTTTCCTATTCCTGTATGGAATTCCCTATTATTATCAAAGAGTGACTCAGCCGGGTCAAACCCTAATGACCATACATTGAGGAGGTGAATAGACACATGTCATGATCACATAGCAACAATGTCTTTGAGATATAATTTTTGTCTGAACTGTAGGTTGTACCTCAAGGACCAGCATTTTGGTGCAGACCTTGAATACATTGAATAAACACTTGTATCATGATATAGCGATTGGTTACATTGAGAAAATAAAACAATTAGAGTTGCTAGTATTTGGAAACAAACTGGTGCTAAATATACACTATACTCACTAATATTAAAAAGTGGTTTCTTGTTATGTAGCATGAGGGAGGATCTCTGGGCCACTGTGTCACTTCCACTGTGTCACTTCAACATCCATGTGTTTACTTTGACAAAATTTCCATACTGTCAAATATCACTGAGACTAACCAGGGTCTAGCTGGCCTTCTAGAGTACCAGGACAATCACCTACTAATGTTGTACTAAAAAAATAAAAATATAAAATAAATTAATTAATAAAAAATTAGACTCTGCACTATTGAAACTCCGGTCTCTTGTAGTCTCTTGTAGTTGATACTTTTTGTTAAGCTGTGCAACAGTGCAGCTTAATATACTGTATAAGGCAATGTTCACACTACGTATATTTTCGTAAAACTACAGCCGTTGTTGCCGATTGCAACAATGGCCATGTTTATTACGAAAATATACGTAACATTACCGCCTATGGAATCCCCCAGCCGGAGTGTATACACATAGGGGGATATTTATGAAGTCCGGTGTTTTTTTACGCCGGGCTTACAAAGGCCCCCGCAGCCACAGAGCTCAGGAGATTTATGTAGAGGCTCATTGCCTCTACATAAATCCCGATTGCACGGAGCCAGTCCGTGCAAAAATGTTGAAACCTACGGCAGCCCAGAGTTAGTGTAGGTTTCAGTGTGAGTTTTTCACCGAAAAAATGATGGATGCGGCGTACGCAAAAGGCCGCCCCTCCCTCTGCACCCCACTGGCGAAGGTGGCGCAGATAGGGCAGATGAAAAAAAATATTCACAAAAATACCATTCGCAAATATTTTTATGATGATTTGCCCCATCTGCGCCTAAAAAAAGGCATTTACGCCTTTTCATACATGTCCCCCATAGTATACACACCGGCCGTGACTCCCAGCGGCGCCGTAAAAAACTGACATGTCAATGAATAGCCCTCGCTCCATAGTGTGCTGTGGGGAATTGTGATGCGGGCGTGCGGATGCGCTCGCATCGGAATGGTGTGGCCCTAAAGATCATCTGGCCGGTACTGCAGTACTGGCCAGGATGATCTTTTCAGAGACCGGCCGGGTCACGGAACGGCCGGTCTCTTACGCAGTATGAACATGGCCTAATGCTGAAAACATGGGAGGATGACAAGAAGAGTGCCTGCCATGTTCTCAGCTGTGTGCTCTCGCTCTCACCTGCCCCCTAACATTAGCTGCCTGATCTGCCTATCCTAATCCTCCCCCACTCACAGTACCGCTAATTTTAAAAAGCTGGCACAGAGTGATCACCCGTGCCAGCTATAAAACAAAAATATTTTGCATAATATATAAGTTCTAATAGCCTGCCTCTTACCATTTAAAAAAAGGTAAAAACTGAACACATTTGTCATTATTGCATGCATAATTGCACTATTTATATAGTTATAACATTTTCGATCTCACACAGTAAACAGCATAAGTGCAAAAAAAAAAAAAGCCAAATTTTGCTGATTTTTGGTTACATCCCAAAGTGATATAAATGTCACATGTATACAAACGAATTATATATATATATATATATATATATATATATATATATATATATATATATATATATCATCACAACCACAGACTACAGCACAAAAAATGGCCCCTTACACAGCCCTAAAAACAGAAATAGGGAACAGAGCAATTTTAAGCACATTATTATTAAAAAATGAAAAGGGGGGTGGGGGTTAAACTGTTAGAATGTTACTGTTTACACTGTAAATTGTAGTTCCCATAGGGGACTTCTATGAGCAATACCATAATTGCTAATAGGGATCAATGCAGTACATATGTACTGCATTGATTTGTTCAATTGGCCCTTGATTACTAAGGGCTGATGAAGCATCGCCGAGGCCTGGCAAGTATGGTGGATCCCATCGCAGGGGGTGGGGGGCGATCCCACTATTAGACCACCAAGGAGCACGTTTTAACAGCATTTAATTGCCCACGTTAGTTTTGTGAGTTGCATTTGAATGGTTAATAGATCACTTAACCTAAATGCTGCAATAAACAGTGATTGTGCCATTAAGGTGACTATATAAAAATATTTGTGGGGAGGGCACCACCTGTGATTGGCTGTTATGGGCAGTTTACACCAATGTATATATTACACCCTATGATAAATGTGGGCCTACATGTGCATTTTTATTGATGGTAGATTATTGAAAGCCTGTAAGATATATCAGTTTCCATGTCACAGATTAATTCTGCTCCTGCTGACATTATTTTCACATTAGTTTCTATTCTATTACTCTACAAAATATTTTATGAACATGTGTTTCTTGCACTTATTTTTGGCTGTTGGAAGCATTTTCCCCTTAGATTCCCTATCGAGAAAGAGACATGAATAACCAGCTGGTGAACTTTCCATGAACTTGCCCATGTAAGCTTTAGCAAGTGGGCTTAACCTATAACTTCCTTTACGAGTTGCGTACAGCGCATAATTCTGTCTAATAAATTCACAAATCATCTACCTCAGTTATTTTACTCCTATTTTTTTTTAAATCCCTTGCTATGTAATGTAAAGTAGTTGCAAGGGTAAAAATACCTAAAATTTGAATTACAAAATGAAAATGTCTGATGAAAAGTTGTTGGGGGACATGCAAACTGATAATGCTAGTGAGTTGGATTCTTGTAGCAGTATAAAAGGCCTCTTGATGAAAGTTGGTTCCATATGAATGAAGATGGGGGAAGGCAAGGACGGTAATTTGGAAAATTCATAGAGCTTTAAAGTAGAAAACTGGTCAAAATAGTCTTAGATGTTATACATATACGTAAGGAGATAACACTGGAGATGTCTGTGAGCTCTGCCACTTCTAATAACGCTGGAGATGTCTGTGATGCCACTTCTGATTGCTAGAATGAATGGTCTTTACAGAACACTTTAGCTCCTCTGACATTGCTCAAAAATGTCTGCTATTGGAAATACAGAGAAACCTCTTATGCCGACCGTCAGAACGGGGCAGGTAGGGACCAGACACAACAGTGAGCCCTGACGCTGAACCGACCAACTGTCCCTACTTGCCTCAACCGGCCCTAGGCGGTCATGGACAACCACGATGATGTTCCCTGCGCTGGATATGTGCACACAGAACAAGACAGACAAACAAACACAAAATGGGATGGTCAAACAGGCAGGGTCAAAACCAAACGGGCAGCGCAGTACAAAAACAAGTAACAATCGGATAGTCAAAAGTCAAAGCCAGGGGTCAGGTAACACAATCGAGCAAGCAGAGGGAGTTATTACGGGCATTGCAGGAACAGACAGGGGGAGCTGGGATCAGGGTATTAACCTAAATAGCCAGCAGGGAAAGAATGACTGGCTTTCTTTTATGCTGACCAAGAAACCGGTCCGGATTCTCATTGGACCAGCGCTCTGATGTCCCAGGCTCCAGACAGGCAGAGGAACCCGTCCATCACACAGACTAATCAGCTGCAATAATCAAGACTAGCAGCTTCTCAGCTTAACTCTTGCATTGCCAGGAAGCTGAGAAGTAAGCAGGCCCAGTTTACACCAGGTTACTGCTCAATCCTGACACCGACCACCCAATTTTGCACAAAAAAATCGGTCTTTCATGGCAGTGGTCTTGTCAAAGAACAAAGTATAGAAAATGCTTAATTAAGTGTCTAATTGAAGTAGGAACATGTACAGCATACATACATGTGTTTTACCATGTGTTTATTGACACAGCATTCATACAGCAAACAAGACTTTATTATGAACTTTTTTCGTACATGCCTACATATGAAAAGTTTTGTCCAGCCCTAAAACTACTGTATTTACGGAACTGAATACAGTATAACATAGGTACAGTATCAGCTCTATACACAATTATGTTCCATCACTTGTATCAGCTCTATAACACCTTTCTATTACATCACTGGTATCAGGATATATATACCATCTATACACCCTCTCTCATCTTGCTTGCACGCTCTCTCTCTCTCCCTCCTCCTTCATTATGATCCTGTCATCTCTGTCAGGCAGCAATTTTAACATGTAAGTCCTGCTTCTTGTCTTTTTATGGTGTCTTACAAATTCTGCTAAAAAAAAGTGGCCTTTGTTTGGATCAGGGGGTGGTCTACTCAAAGAGAGGCATTGTCCATAGGAACTAATAGTTAAAAATTTGTTTTTTAAAAAAGAAACTGTCTGGAAGGGGGGGGGTGTTTTAAAGATGTGGGAGGTTTCACTGGATAATATATTATTCTAAGCAATGAAAGCAAATAATCAGAATATCTGCCATGTAATACCATGGGCAATGCAGAGGCAATGTCAGACTGGAGGTTCCTCTAACAATAAGTAGTTTTATCTTACAACCCACCAATTAAATATCTTAACAACAAAGAATAGGAAAAAGTATGGTGTAGTTTAGCGTAAGGTGGGTTTTAGAGTTTGTGCAAATACCATTGTACCTACTGTTGTGTGTTACCAGTGCTGCAGTGTAATCTGCCCACCCCCTTTAGCTTCTCCGCAGCAGCAGCAGTAGTAGTTCAGTGCTTAGTGTAACCCCTCCCTTGCCATGATGTTGCTGTTTTTTTTCCATTTCTGTTCACATTGCATGTTGCAAATTCATTGCACCAGTAACCCCTTCTACCCCCACATGCCATCTAGTGCTGTACTGTGTAATTCATCAGCGCAATAATTGATCAGGCATGTGGCCCTTTCAGGCAAAACATCCCTTATTACATGGAGACATGTATGGTTGACATGTCAGTATTTACTCATTAGTCAGATGATTGCTAGCCCTATTCCGCATGGTGATATCAGCCTCTTTGTGTGTGCCAGCCTTATTATGCAGGGTGATATCAGCCAGTGTGTGTACTATTGGCAAACAGCCCAGCTATGGTCCTGCCCCATGAAATGGAGAGAATGACAAATAGCTATACACCATGGTGGGGGCTCTTGGAAGCTCAATAACAGCAGTGAGAACACTAAAATCAACTTGTCACCACTCTAAAGGGTTAGATGGATATCCTCTATGTACCCTGCTTTTCTCCCACACTTTAAAAACAAGCTGATTTATTAACTTCCAAAATTATTCCTTGTGTGTTTGAGAGGTAGAAAATAAAGACGATGAGTTTCTGATGTCAATTAATGTGGAATTATATATATATATATATATATATATATATATATATATATATATATATAGTGATTTGTGTCTTTAAAATGTCATTCATGGAACGATGGACTCACTATAACAGATGAGACCTTAAAAGCTGCAGTGTGTATACAGCTCTGCCTGCTCCATTGTGTTTCTACTGATGTAAATAAAGGTGAAATGTTCCTGTAAATACAGTGTCTATAAAATATCCCCCTGCTGTTTACAGAGCAGAAAAACTCACACTCCAGCAATAAACTTTTCATAGAACCCCACCATCTTGAAGATTTAGAGCATTGACATTTCAGTTATGTGTCCCCCACCCAGACCTTCTCATTAGCCAGGTATCTGTGCACTCAAAATATTTACCACCCGCACCAAATTTACAGTTTAATTTGCTGCATAAAATCATTTATTGACTGATCAACCTCATTACTAAGCCCAGGCACAGACTCCAGTACACCCGGCAGTTTTAATTCTTGTAGCAGCGGGGTACAGCAAAAGAAAAACAATCCTGTCACATTAACCGCAGGGGTCTAAATTATTCAAATACACTAAATCCTCCCCGAACAGTTCCCCTGCTCATAATTTGTCTTTCCTAGCCAACAATTAACCAGCAATATTCAAAGTTTACAAAGCCAATACTTAGAAAATCCTAGGTGTTGCAGTTCTGCACCTGGATACTGACATTATCATTTCGGCTGTAAGCAATGACCCGCAGGACCCACTGAGCAGCCACAGGGAAAACATATTGTGCAAGAATAGGCTTCTACCTTTAGGATAGTGTCTGCCCATATTTCTCTGTTTATGTAATATCCACATGTGAAGCCAAAGACACAGAAGATATTCGCAGCTCTCAGTTATGAAAACATGTTTATAAGCTGATGTATTCATGCCATGTACAATGAATATCCAAAGACATTTTCCAAATGTGATTTTTTATACTATTCCTTCCCTGTTCCCTACAAGTATACTTTTATGTAGTTTAAATATTGAGTTCACAAGCTGTAACACATTGGTAATTTCAGGGCAAACATGTCGCAAGTGATCCTCTCCTTTAAGGGCACTGTCAGGACTGGCAGGCGTAGACAAGACAAGAGACAGTGACCCTAGATCTGAACCCACCCACTGTCACCTGCCTACTTGCCTCGGTCGACCCTAAACGGTCGCGGACAACCACGGAGTCGGTCCCTACACTGCGTAGGTGAATACACAAAACGTAGACAGACAAACAAAACACAATAGAGGATAGTCAACTAGCAGGGTCAAAACCAAACAGACAACGCAGTACAAAATCAGAAGGAGAGCGGATAGTCAAATGTCAAGCAAGAGGTCAGAACACGGGCAGAGCAATAGCAAGGGGATTAGGACAGGGAACGCTGGGAAAGGAGTAGGGGAGCTGGGACTAGTGACAACTAATAGCCAGCGGGGAACTGATAATCTGACTGCTTTTTATCCAGGGTAAGAGCTTAGGTCCAGCAGCTGATTGGAGCAGCCCTGATTCCAGCACCAAGCTCAGCTGAACAGACCTAGCAGTGCAGTAACCCCTGCACTGCCAGAAGTCTCACAGGCAAGGCAGGTGTGGCTGAAGTAAAACACAGTTCAGACACAATTCCTATGCAAACAGACAAAAATTCAGCGCTTCCTCGGCCGCCTGGCACAGACCGAGGAGCGCAAAGTCACATTCCTAACAGTACCCCCCCTCTTATGAGGGGCCTCCGGACCCTCTTTCAAAGGACTCGGCTTAGAGGGATTGCGAGCATGGAACTGGCGTATGAGACGAGGAGCATGAATATCTTTGCTCGCCACCCAAGTTCGCTCTTCTGGGCCGAACCCCTTCCAATGGATGAGGTATTGGACAGAGTTCTGCACCCGACGAGAGTCCAGAATCTTTTCCACTTCAAACTCAAGATCCCCCTGAACGACCAGAGGGGCAGGGGGAGTAGATGGCAACACTGGAGTAACATACATCTTTAATAAAGATTTGTGAAACACATTATGAATGCGCATGGTTCTTGGCAGTTGTAACCTGAAAGAAACAGGGTTAATGATTTCAGTAATGGCATATGGACCAATATATTTAGGTGCTAGCTTTCCGGACGGAACCCTAAGCTTCAAGTTTTTGGTGGAAAGCCACACTTTGTCACCCACACAATACTCTGGGCCAGATATGCGTCTTTTGTTGGCTTGTCTTTTAGAAGATTCTTGGGCTTTAACCAAGCTCTCAAGAGCTCGAGCCCAGACTGTGCACAGTCTACTATAGGTCTTTTCAGCGGACGGGTTAACAGATTCAGAAGCATGCGCAGATGAATACCTTGGATGAAAACCATAATTACAGAAAAACGGTGACATTTTGATAGATTGATTTTCCCTATTATTGAGGGCAAATTCTGCCAAGGACAAATACTCCTTCCATTTGTCCTGGGCACCAGAAACAAAGCATCTGAGAAATTGTTCCAATGACTGGTTCACTCTTTCAGTTTGCCCATTGCTCTGAGGGTGAAAGGCAGATGAAAATGATAATAAAGTGCCCAATCGACCACAGAACTCCCTCCAGAACTTAGACACAAACTGCACCCCTCTATCAGATACAATGTTCTCTGGCACCCCATGTAGCCGTAGAATATGATTGATAAACAAAGATGCTAAAGTACGTGAATTAGGAAGTTTCTTAAGGGGAATGAGATGGCACATTTTGGAGAATCTATCAACAACAACCCAGATGACAGTCTTTCCTTTTGATGGCGGCAAGTCAGTGATGAAGTCCATTGAAAGGTGAGTCCAAGGTCTCTCAGGTAAAGGTAGAGGATGTAAAAGACCTTCGGGTAATCTGCGAGGGACCTTGGACCTGGCACAGACCTCACAGGCCTCAACAAACAGTTTAACATCTCTGGCCCAAGTAGGCCACCAATAACAACGTGAGAGCAAATACTTTGTGCCAGCAATGCCCGGGTGACCTGCTAATACAGAACAATGGGTCTCTTCAAGAACCCTGAGTCTAAGATTAGGAGGTACAAAGAGTTTCCCATCTGGAGTATTCCTGGGTGCTAGGGACTGTGAGTTTACCACCTGAGCTGCAAGTTCAGGTTGGAGAGTGGCAATGACCACTCCTGGTGTTAAAATAGTCTCAGGTTCTTCCCTGGGGGCACTGCTGACATCAAAGCTGCGAGACAGGGCATCAGCTCGGACATTTTTAGAACCAGGACGAAAGGTAATCTCAAAATTAAACCGGGTAAAGAATAATGCCCACCTGGCTTGCCGGGGGGTAAGGCGTTTAGCCTTGTCCAGGTATAATAGGTTCTTATGGTCAGTTAAAACCTTAATCTTATGCTTAGCCCCTTCAAGAAAATGTCTCCATTCATCAAAGGCCCACTTAATGGCCAGTAGTTCTCTGTTGCCGATATCATAATTACACTCTGTTTTAGAGAATTTTCTTGAAAAGTAGGCTACAGGGCTTAAGTTAGTCAGTGTCACAGGACCCTGTGAGAGAACTGCTCCAACCCCTACCTCCGAAGCATCCACCTCAATGATAAATGGTTGCTCAGGATCAGGCTGAATAAGGATTGGAGCTTCAGAGAAACACCTCTTCAACTGTCCAAATGCCTGTACGGCTTCGGGGCTCCAGTTCACCAGATCTGCCCCTTTTCTGGTCAAATCAGTTAATGGTTTAGCAATGACAGAGAACCCCTTAATAAATTTTCTATAGTAATTGGCAAACCCCAAAAACCGTTGCAGGGCCTTGAGGTTAGTTGGGCGTTCCCATTTCTCAATAGCGGTCACTTTAAGGGGGTCCATACAAAAAGAGTTAGGGGTGATAATATAACCAAGAAAAGAGACTTTCTGGATCCCGAACTGGCACTTGGACAATTTAGCGTAGAGGTGATTCTGTCGGAGTAACTCCAATACCTTACGGACATGACAAACATGAGAGGACCAATCTGGTGAAAAAATTAAGATGTCGTCCAGGTATACTACCAGAAACTGACCAAGATATTTACGAAATACATCATTTACAAAGTGCTGAAAAACTGCCGGCGCGTTACTTAACCCAAAGGGCATGACTAGGTATTCAAAATGCCCTTCGGGGGTATTGAAGGCAGTTTTCCATTCATCCCCTTCTCTTATTCGAATCAGATTGTAGGCCCCACGAAGATCAATCTTGGAGAACCACTGAGCACCCACAATCTGATTAAACAGATCCGGAATAAGAGGAAGGGGGTGCTGATTCTTAATGGTGATCTTATTAAGTTCACGGTAATCTATGCAGGGTCTAAGTCCACCATCTTTCTTCCCCACAAAAAAGAAACCAGCACCTAATGGAGAGCAAGAGGGACGAATATGACCTTTGCGAAGACTATCCTGGATGTATTCTCGCATGGCCTCCCTCTCGGGTCTGGACAAATTAAAAATTCTCCCCTTAGGATATTTGGACCCTGGAATCAAATCAATAGCACAATCGTACGGACGGTGCGGTGGCAGAACTTCCACAGATTTTTCATCAAACACATCAGCAAAGTCAGCTACAAACTCAGGAATCTCTCCCTCCATAGTAGAGCAGTCTGTGACATTTAATGCAATACAGTGAGAAGAACACTTAGAACCCCATTTAATCAACTCCTTAGTGGACCAATCAAATACAGGATTATGTTGTTCCAACCAGGGCAAACCCAAAATTATGTCAGAAGACAAGTTATCCATGACCAGAAAATCAAGAATCTCCTTGTGTACTGACCCAACCTGCACCTCCATAGAAGGAGTAATGTACCTGACTTTACCCTGGGCCAGGGGTGTAAAATCAGCACCAGTAATAGTCAACGGACATCTAAGCTGAAGCGGGCATATTCCCAGAGCTGACCAGAATGCAGAATTAATGAAGTTGGCCGAGGCCCCCGAATCCACATGAGCGTAACCAGAAACACATTTGTCTCCCAAAAACAAAGAAATAGGCAACATTAATTTGTTTTTCTTTTCAAGAGGTACCTGGGCACCTGAGTGACCCCCTCGATCGTCACTCAGGCGCTGGAGTTTTTCCGGAGGTGGTTCTGGTCTGGAGGTACATTCCCTCACCCGGTGTCCGGCCTTTCCACAGTACAAGCAGAGATTATGTTGTAGGCGGTAAGCCCGTCTAATCTTGGCATCCGCAACCCCGAGTTGCATGGGTTCATCTTGCAATCGGGGAACAGAAGGACTTAACTTAGGAGTAGAAACAGCAGAGGACAGGGTTTTAGAAGATTCAGGGGTATCTTTCTCTCTGCGTCTGTCTCTGAGTCTTCTGTCCACCCGTATGGCTAATGTCATGGTCCCCTCTAAAGTATCAGGGGTAGGGTACACTACCAATAGATCTTTAAGCTGATCCGACAACCCCATCCGGAACTGGCAACGCAGAGCTGGATCGTTCCAGCCGGATGGTACACACCACTGCCGGAACTCAGCACAATATTCTTCTACAGGTCTCTTACCCTGTCTCAGAGAAGTAAGCTGATGCTCTGCTACTGCCGCCTGGTCTGGGTCATCATATAATAGCCCTAGGGCAGCAAAAAATTGATTCACGGAGGTCAACTCCATGGATCCAGGGGACAATGAAAAAGCCCACTCCTGAGGAGGACCCTGCAAGAGGGACATAATAATGCCCACCCTTTGGTCCTCGCCCCCAGAGGAGCAGGGGCGCAAACGAAAAAACAACTTGCACCCCTCTCTAAATGTTCGGAAACTCCTCCTGTCTCCCTTAAACTTTTCAGGGAGCTGCACAGGAGGTTCCAGAGGTAGAGGGGTGGTCATGGTCACCTGTCGTGGTGCAGTCTCTTGCTCCTGGACGCGCTCAGCAAGGTTCTGAACCAGCGTGTTCAGACCTTGCATCTGGTTAACCAGAGCCTCCATGGCGTCCATGATGCAAGGTGACTGCAAAAAAAAAAAAAAAAAAAAAAATTTTTTTTTTTTTTTTTTTTTTTTTTTTTTTTAATATAAGGCTGGCTATTCTGTCAGGACTGGCAGGCGTAGACAAGACAAGAGACAGTGACCCTAGATCTGAACCCACCCACTGTCACCTGCCTACTTGCCTCGGTCGACCCTAAACGGTCGCGGACAACCACGGAGTCGGTCCCTACACTGCGTAGGTGAATACACAAAACGTAGACAGACAAACAAAACACAATAGAGGATAGTCAACTAGCAGGGTCAAAACCAAACAGACAACGCAGTACAAAATCAGAAGGAGAGCGGATAGTCAAATGTCAAGCAAGAGGTCAGAACACGGGCAGAGCAATAGCAAGGGGATTAGGACAGGGAACGCTGGGAAAGGAGTAGGGGAGCTGGGACTAGTGACAACTAATAGCCAGCGGGGAACTGATAATCTGACTGCTTTTTATCCAGGGTAAGAGCTTAGGTCCAGCAGCTGATTGGAGCAGCCCTGATTCCAGCACCAAGCTCAGCTGAACAGACCTAGCAGTGCAGTAACCCCTGCACTGCCAGAAGTCTCACAGGCAAGGCAGGTGTGGCTGAAGTAAAACACAGTTCAGACACAATTCCTATGCAAACAGACAAAAATTCAGCGCTTCCTCGGCCGCCTGGCACAGACCGAGGAGCGCAAAGTCACATTCCTAACAGGCACAACATTAGACCCAGTCAGCACTGTTGTATTATTTGTCCCTAAGATTACCATCTAAAGAGAGTGCCCCAATGTGTCTCCAATAGAAATGCCCCTGGAATATTAGCCACAGAGATTCCCCTAAAGTGCCAGACATAGACTTCCTACAAGAGTGCCTTAATCCAGACTTCAGTTAACCTTTCTGCCAGGCTGTGCATCTTCAGTCATTTTGAGGCATGTGAAACTGGTGTGGAGCTTTGACATTGTGGCACTGGAAGGGGGCTTGAAGGCCGAGATGGCGCTGGTGGATTGGAGGATGGAAAATGTGCTGCAGGTAGAAGAGACAGCGATCATGTGACCTCTGTCTCAGAAGGGAGGGGGAGGACAGAGGAGTTGAAAGAGAGTGGGACAGGAACTGAGAATTTTGTTGGCTTCAGGGTGTAAATCAGGATGTGCTGCAGACAAATGAACCAACTCATGTAATAGAAAGCTATTACAAAGAAGCTTAGATTATGGGTGGGGATTGAACTGGGTTTAAGAGTTAGATAGTGGATGGTCTTGGATTTAGGAATGTTGGAAGAAGCTATGTCTGTGCACCCAAAAAGTCACGGGTGCAATTGCAACAGTTAGTTAATGATGTAGATAGATACACCAATATACAGTTGTTTCTATATATGATTTAAGCTATACAGGCAGCTTTCTTGCATTGATCCCTCTCCCTGTCTCTTGTGGACTTACAAATCTCTATAACATCTGCAATAAAAAGTCAATTAATCTAAGTTTTTTTTGGGCACTGAGAAGAACACCAGAAATTAACCTGCATGATTGTGAAATAAGTATACACCATGTTTTTTTTTAATATTTGGTGTTAACGTGGCAAATGTAAGCTACTGCATTGTCATATAATCTAACAGCGTTGTTAATGCCAGTGTTTACATATCAATGGAATAAAAGTGAAAGAAATAATATTTAGATGAAGATGAAGATAGTAGTTAAGAGCACTGATGTTCTTGACTCTCTTTTTAATCAGTGTTTGTTTTAGAATGATACATGACCGGTGTAGTATTTACACATTCCTCCGGCCAGAGCAACACTCCATAGTTGAGAAGCATCCAGGAATCAGAGATATGTCTTTGGAATCCCATTTTTTTCAGCAGCTTTTAAGTCGACATGTGAGTAAAGATGAGAAGAATTCATTGAGGACTGCCCAGCATCTCCCTGCTGGGCCCTCTGACAGCTCTAAACAGATGTGGGTAATGGAAGAGTTTAGATTTTATGGCACTTTCAGGCAGGAGCTGAGTATATCAAAATGATAAACTGCTCAGACGATGCTAAACTCAGGAGTAGCAGCACAATAATGGCACATTCAGTAATGTAACATTATTGTGTAAATCAAATGCCCCTGGCTTGTGCGATTACCAGCAGAAATCACCTGACTGGTGTGTGGGAGACTGGGGCTACCAGATTTTACTAAGCACTTAAGAGACGGTAAGCAATGGGGGAGACCGCAGCATTCCTTCTGAAATATTCCTTCATATTTTCACATCAGTGGGCAGTACACAGCTGGGGCTAACATTCTAGAAAGTATTTAATAAACATATCCTGATAGGGCGCGAAGGTCGAGCAACTTTTTATTTCTTTAATTAAAATCTTTATTAGCTTAAGTCTGTCGTCATCTGACTAAAGAGCACACACACAAAAAAAGTAACGGTGTTGGATACAAGCGGAATGTAGTGTAGTTTCATAGAGGAAACAATTATAATAGAAATAATATCCTGAGAAATAATAGAAATACAACCACAGTGGGACTACAACCCCACTTTCTTGGAGAGGGATTTATAAAAGGTATCTGAACAGGGGACTTTTTTTTCTTCTTTTTACTGTAGGGGTTGACTAAGAATAACAAAGTATACTTTCCTCCCTGGCTCCTGTGCTGTAGCTGGTTTTGTAGCGTTACATCCAGCGCCGTATTTGCCACTAGGCACCCGTGGTCCGGTGCCTAGGGCGGCGCCCTGCGGGGGGCGGCACCCGCAGGGAACACTTTTTTTTATTATTTAAAAAAAAAAAACTCCGTAGGCACCGGCCCACGGGTGCCTAGTCCGCGCCGGGAGGGGGGGTGAGGGGGGTGACGGAGCGGCCGGGAGAAGGATGGGCAGGCAGGCTGGTTCCCTCCCCCCATGCAGCGCCGGGGTCCGGGGCAGGTGTTGAGCTTCCGGCACACACAGTTGGACAGAGGCCGGAAGCTCCCAGCTGCAGCCCCGCGGTCCCGGATCTTCTCTCCTGCTCGGCGGCGCTCACATGATGTGACATCATCGCCGAACAAGAGAGAAGATCCGGGACCGCGGGGCTGCAGCTGGGAGCTTCCGGCCTCTGTCACACTGTGTGTGCCGGAAGCTCAACACCTGCCCTGCACCCCGGACCTTGGACCCCGGCGCTGCATGGGGGGAGGGAACCAGCCTGCCTCCCCATCCTTCTCCCGGCCGCCCGCCCCGTCACCCCCAGCCTCTCCCCTCTGCCGCCCCCGGCCCCCCTGCATCCTCAGCCTCTCCCCTGCCCCCCAGCCTCAGCCTCTCCCCTGCCCCCCAGCCTCAGCCTCTCCCCTGCCCCCCAGTCTCTCCCCTGCCCCCCAGCCTCAGCCTCTCCCCTGCCCCCCAGCCTCAGCCTCTCCCCCTACCCCCAGCCTCAGCCTCTCCCCCTACCCCCAGCCTCAGCCTCTCCCCTGCCCCCCAGCCTCTCCCCTGCCCCCCAGCCTCAGCCTCTCCCCCTACCCCCAGCCTCAGCCTCTCCCCTGCCCCCAGCCTCTCCCTGCCCCCCAGCCTCAGCCTCTCCCCCTACCCCCAGCCTCAGCCTCTCCCCTGCCCCCCAGCCTCAGCCTCTCCCCCTACCCCCAGCCTCAGCCTCTCCCCTGCCCCCCAGCCTCAGGATCTCCCCCTACCCCCAGTCTCAGCCTCTCCCCTGCCCCCCAGCCTCAGCCTCTCCCCCTACCCCCAGCCTCAGCCTCTCCCCTGCCCCCCAGCCTCAGCCTCTCCCCCTACCCCCAGCCTCTCCCCTGCCCCCCAGCCTCAGCCTCTCCCCCTACCCCCAGCCTCTCCCCTGCCCCCCAGCCTCAGCCTCTCCCCCTACCCCCAGCCTAAGCCTCCCCTGCCCCCCAGCGTCTCCCCTGACCCCAGCGTCTCCCCTGACCCCTCAGCCTCTTCCCCGGTCCCCAGCCTCTCCCCCCTGCATTCTCAGCCTCTCCCCTGACCCCCAGCCTCTCCCCTGCCCCCCCCAGCCTCTCCCCTGCCCCACAGCCTCTCCCCTGCCCCCCCCAGCCTCTCCCCCTAACCCCCAGCCTCTCCCCTGCCCCCCCAGCCTCTCCCCTGCCCCCCAGCCTCTCCCCCTAACCCTCAGCCTCTCCCCCTAACCCTCAGCCTCTCCCCTGCCCCACAGCCTCTCCACCTAACCCTCAGCCTCTCCCCTGCCCCCCAGCATCTCCCCTGACCCCAGACTCTCCCCCTGCCCCCCAGATTCTCCCCCTGCCCCCCCAGCCTCTCCCTGGCCCCCCATCAACTCCCCTGACCCCAGCGTCTCCCCTGCCCCCCCAACCTCTCCACCTAACCCTCAGCCTCTCCCCTGCCCCCCCCCAAAGTGCCTAGGGCAGCATGAACTCTAAATACAGGCCTGGTTACATCCCGGCTGTGTGGCCAGTCCCAAGTTATGAGGCTGTGATGTTCCAGGCCCACCCAGCCAGTCAGTAGCTGCAGCAATGTCCCACCAAAGTTGCTAATTGGCTGAGCTGACCTGCAATGTTATGTTCCCACTTTAAGGGTACAAACCCACACACCGTATACGCAGCAGATACGCAACAAATATGCAGCAGACTTGATGGTGCAGATTTGATGCTGTGTTCAGTTATTTAGATCTAATCTGCTGCGTATTTGCTGCGTATCGCAGCAGTAAGTACGCTGTGTATATGGTGTGTGGGTTTATACCCTAAGGCGACTCCATACTGGCACTTTGCCCCCCCCCCCCCCGAACCATCGGCACTGCGTTGTATCACTCCATGGTTAAGGGGTCAGCCTGTCTCCATGTGCCTGTATTTAGAAGAAAAACAACTTTTATCACTGCAGCAAGGCAGGCAGTCAAACTGGTGTGGCCCAGAACATCAGTGCCCTAGGCCTGCGGTGCCTCTATCCTTGCCTCCATCCAGCCCGGGGGCATTCTGAAAGTGAAGGGAGGTGGTGAGAGAGGCACCACAGGCCTAGGGCACTGATGCTCTAGGCCAGTGGTTCTCAACCTGCAGTACGCGTACCCCAGGGGGTACGCGGGGCAGGTTGAGGGGGTACGCAGGAGGAGTGGGAAAAAAACCTAACCAGGATGCATTATTAAAACACCAAGAGCACAGCTGCCCTCGCCTCTGCGCTGCCTAATCAGCAGCTGAGGGCCGCCGAGGCCG
The DNA here is from genome assembly GCF_027789765.1 of Dendropsophus ebraccatus. NCBI lineage: Eukaryota > Metazoa > Chordata > Amphibia > Anura > Hylidae > Dendropsophus > Dendropsophus ebraccatus. The sequence goes on from NC_091457.1 coordinate 68,200,795, forward strand.
TGCTCCTTCACAGCGGGGAGGGGGAGGAAGGTGTCACCCGCTCTCTTATCCTTTATGCCTTCTTCTCAGTCTCCTGACAGGTCCCGGTGCAGGCAGCCTGGTACAGAGGCTCTGCCTGCACCGCATGTGTCCCGCAGCCCTATGTGTCTTGACTCACACAGATTAATGACAGGCTGCGGGACACATGCGGTGCAGGCAGAGCCTCTGTACCAGGCTGCCTGCACCGGGACCTGTCAGGAGACCGAGGAGAAGGCACAAAGGATGGAAGAGCTGCTGGGAGAAGCTGACTGTGAGTCGATGTTTGCTTTTTGTCTAGTGGGGGCACTTTACGGAGGGGGCCATAGAAAACGATTTTGGGGATAATACAACTATATGGGGTACCAATAGGGGCAGTGGTGGACATATCAGCTGCACAAGGGCTCAAAGCTATATGTGTTATCCTGTGGCTGCAGAGAAGATAAGAGCACAAAAAAACAGGAACGTCCCTGCTCCATCTGCTGCTCTGATCATCTCCCGCCCTGCACACAGCCAGCAGCAGCACCCGGTGACGGCGTCTCCTCCCCCGACCCGGCCGGCACACAGAGGAAGAGAGCAGCCGTAAGTCATGCTGTCTTATCTCATTAGGGCTGAGATGGGGAGGGGGGTTGTCAGTAGCAGGATGTATGTGTGAAAAAGAGGGGGGGTGGGGGGGATGGGAATCACAACTGTGTAGTGTCAGGGCTGGTGTGTGTGTGTGTGTGTGTGTGGGGGGGGGGGGGTCTGGGTTGTATGAGTTTATGGGTTCACTAGTTTCCCCTTATCAGTGATTGCTGACAGCAGATTAACCCTTAGCAGGGTTAAACCTGTCTGTTTGGTGCAACAAAGAAGTCTCTGATAAGAAGAAACTGAGGGAGAAGTGACAACTATTCACAGTATAGGGCCCTTATTCTTATAGTAAAGACCCTATTACACGGAGTGATAATCTGCTTGTTATGAGGATGATTTGGCAGATCATCACTCCATGTAATAAAGACCACAATCATCAGCTGATTGTTGTAGTTTATTCCAGTCTAAAAATCATTGGCCACCAAGGCGCACATAGCTACGTGTAATAGTGATGTGCGGCCGACTGCTGATGATTGTGTAGAAAAAGTAATAAAAGTTACACATACCTGTCCATGCTCCTTGTGTTCTTCTAACTTTTCTCCGGTCCCCACAGCTGCCGCTTGAACTTCCGATTCGGTCTCTGAAGTGGCAGGCTGCTCAGCTAATCACTAGCTGAGATAGGACCACCACGGCCACTGATTGCCTGAGCAGCCTGCCACTTTAGAGACTTGCTCTGAAGTTCAAGCGGCAGCTGTGGGGACCAGTGAAAAGTTAGAAGAACACGAGGAGCATGGACAGGTATGTGTAACGGCTATTATAATGTTTATTGCACAGATATCGCTAACAAAATATATACACAGCCCTTGCTGCACGATGTAATAGGCTTAGTTACACAGCCTGATCACTAATGTAAACAAGTGCTGATCGGTGCTCGCTTACATTAGTGATCAGGCCGTGTAACAAAAGTTTCACTGTCATAAATCAAAAGTTTTGATTGATTCAGGTCTGAGTGTTCTGACCTGTACCAATCGGGAGAACAAGCGAGAAGTACACTCTTCGTGCGATCCTCTCCTAGCTCTGTGTCAAGTGATCCATCAGGCTCTGACTGCCTATGTAAGTCTATAGATAGAGACAGACTGATATCACGTGACACAGAGTGGGAAGCGGACTGCGCCGAGCAAGGTCCTCTCCCGGCTCGTTCTTCCAATCAGTGCAGGTGTGAACACTCAACTAGCGTACCCGTACACTGGTTCTATATAAAGCCCCGTCCCTATGCACACTGTTGGATTAAGTAAGAGGTGCATGCCTCCTAATAAATCTGGCATTACCTACACCTTCTCCCTGGTTAATGCCAGGAGCATAAATGATAAATTCCCCCCATATATTCTGATCTTCCACAATGCATTCAGGGGGAGATTTATCAAAGGGTGTAAATATACACCTGGTGTAAACTGCCCACAGCAACCAATCACAGCTCAGCTTTCATTTTACCAAAGCTGGAACCTGAGCTGTGATTGGTTGCTGTGAGAGAGGAGTTGTGATTGGTTGCTGTGGCCAGTTTGCACCAGTCTAAATTTCACACCCTTTGATAAATCTCCCCCTCAGTGCACAATGCACCTAGGACTCCAACTACAACAGCTGCAAACACTACAACTCCAAGCATTTACTGATAGTCTGCAACTCTCAGGACATACTTAGAGCTGTAGTACATATGAACAGACAACTCAAGAGGTTGTCCGCTCAGAAACTACAACTCCCAGCATACCCTGAGAGCTCCGTAAGTGTGGGGCATGCTGAGAGTTGTAGTTGTTATTTACAAGGCAGTTGTAGTCACAGATACAGATCAGTGCAGGATGGGACAGGGTCAGCAGGGTCGCTTCTCACTGGTTGTTTGAGTGTCCCCAGCATCAGTTCCACACTGGGACAAACTCAGACTGCAGTACAGCACAGACATCAGGGCCCACCAGAGACTCTTCCAATGCACCTAGATGACTGTGCTGTAGGGCTCTCACTGGAATCCAGGACACATGTCCGAGATACCCAGGCAAACATATGATTCATCTTTGTGTGTGTGCCTTTAAAGCAGAAGGGTGGTGGTACAATTAGGTTATTGGGGGCCCAAGCACATTTTTTTCCACAAGGGCACTCTGTAGTCTATGTCCACTCCTGGAGGGGGCATATAAAAACTTTGTGGGGCACTTACGGAACATATGTACACTATATGGGGACACAGAAGAGTGTAGAGTGTACAAACTGGCTACAGGGGGGCATGTATCTGGATCCAAGGCGACATGTATCTGGCTAGAGGGGGGCATGTATCTGGCATACAAGGGGCATACCTGTCTGCAAGAGGCATATTCAGCTGCAGGGTACATACCTGGCTAATGGAACGTCCAGCTGCAGGGGCCATACCTGGTTAGAGGCATATCTGGCTGCAGGGGACATATCCTGCTGCAAGGGGCATATTTATCAGAAAGGGGCATGTGGTTGCAGGGGGCATACCTGGCTAGGGACATATCTGGCTGCAAGGGGCATATGTGACTGCAGAGGTATACCTATCTGAAAGGGGCATATGTGACTGCAGGGGCATACCTAACTGAAAGGGGCATATGTGACTGCAGAGGTATACCTATCTGAAAGGGGCATATGTGACTGCAGGGGCATATTGGGAAGGGGCCATTAATAACTGCTACAGGAGGTATTATTACTAGGAAAAGAGGATTTATTATTGGGGAGGGGGGCATAATTATTAGACATTACTACTGACTTTATTTATGGGTCCTACAGATCAGTCCCACAGTTATGGGGGAATCTGATCCGGGAATCAATTGCTGACAGAGACTGTATACAGATCCTAAGGCTGCAGTTCTGATCTCGGCCTCATTAAGGCAACGTTTCTAATCGATCGCATCCTTGGGGGTACTCGGCTGGAGCATCTCATCACATGGGGGTACTTGGCTTGAAAAGGTTGAGAAACACTGCTCTAGGCCACCTCTGTTTGATTGCCCGCCCTATTACATCGATAAAAGTAGTTTTTCTTCTAAATACCAGCACCGTAAGACAGGCCAGCCCCCGAAAGGTGCCTGGTACAGAGTCGCTTTAAAGATACAGAGAACAAAAGCAAATTAATTGCTAATGACTATAAATAAAGAATTTGTATCCACAGCCGTGTGGATTGTGTTTTGCTTTGAGCAATGGAAAATTTGTACAGAAGATGCTTATCCAACAGCCCTTACTGACTCCCCAGAGCTATTATGGTGCCCTCAGACACAGGATTTTAGTGATGTTTCTCTGGAATCCACAAAAACGTCAGAAGAATACCAATGCCGATTGTGGTGCTTTTTTCACATTTGCACTTTTTTTTCTGGGCTACAAGTGGATGGTGCTCTTAGCTTACAATACTTTAGCATTCTGCAAACCACCCACTTTCTGACTAGCCTAAAGTAAAAGTGGATATTTCCACACCTCTTTGTCCTCTTTGGTCCTGTTTGGTAAAGCAACATTCACCGGCCTCATTTACGTAATTCCCTCTACTGAATAATTGACGCTACTTGCCCGCATACAGGCCCGCCAACTCCAGTATATCAATGTCTCTTCAGCCACCAGTCCCCATACCAATCCTGTAGAAAGGCAAGCCAGCACACTAATATCCACTCCCAGGCATAATTCTTCTGGTACACAGAACAATTGCACTTTCACTATACTTCATAAGCTGTCTCTTTGCTCTGTACCTTTGGTACAAAGAGTCATTTCCTTTTATCAAGAGCCCTTCCACGTTCCCAGGAGGCCTTCATCCCTGCTCTCAACTACAGCTATCCAACATAGGTTGTGATAAAGCAGTGCCTGTGATAAAGCAGAACAGAGCACATATATAGTGCAACATACTGCCATACATAAGTGTATACATGTATAAAATCAAAACACAGAAAAAAAAAACTCCTGATTTGGATAAATAGTCCTTTCCTTTAAAACATACAGTATATAAGCCTTACAATTTCCCTTTTCTGATGCATTATCAAAAATTGTATTTTTCCATGCTGTAGGCTGGGGATACGTAGAAACTTTTTGGCTGCAATGATATAACTGTGTTATTACCGCACTATTACTGCACTTTCAGTATTTTCCTATGAGCAATGGAAAACTTTCTTGCCCTACAAACAATCTGATTAGATCTGACGGTTGCCTGATCTGTTATCTGTGTACCTGGTAAAGCTGGTTGGCACCAATTGTTGGTTGCTATTGTCGCTCCCACAAAAGTTGACATACAACACTCTTTGTGGCAAACCCTACTACTTCATAATAAGGCTATGTTCCCACAATGTAAAAATAGGTGCAAATAATGGTGGTTATTTGCCTTTATTTTTACATTATGGGAACATAGCCTTAGGCTGATTCTCCACCAGGGATCTGAGAAAGCTAGGTGCTCCTAGAAACATACATGCACAGCTAAAAACTTACTTCAAACAGCTCAAATACTATAATGGCTTTTTTTTTTTTTTTTACACACTGCATATATGAAGGCTTGATTTGTTGTACGGCATCACAAGTTTTTGTGAGTGATCAAAACAATCACTTTTATTTCCCCTAGTCACGATTTACAATTAGCCTTCTCTGGGATCTATTATTCTTTGTAAAGCAAAACAATAAATATTCCTTCCGTTATTGATTATGGTCCTAGGGCCTATAGTTGAATGCTATTCATTTGCACCATAGGATGTGAATACATAATTGACTCTATTGCTATGTCTGGCATATGCTACATCCCCCAATCATGTTGCTTTATTGTGAACAGGAGCGCTGTGTATAGTTGCATTAGTTACATGTGTGTAATAAAACACTCAATAAAATCAAAACATCCATCCAGCTCTGTCACATTTGTTACATGTCCGGGGTCCTCACCAAGCATAAATTATTCTCTCATGGTCACACACCATAATTTCTTGGTTTGAAGCAACACCATTAAACATAATTTGTGAGTCTATTTATTAAAAACTATCGCCCAGTTTCTCCTGAATTACAAGTCTATTCCTTTATACCATTAAATAGGCTTTGCCTCCATAGATATTTATGCCCTACTTTATAGAAAATGAAGAGGAGTGGCAGTCAAGTACAGGCGCCTCTTTCTCCAATCTGATGGGAGGATCCTGTTCACATGATTACAAATCATGCTTCTCTAAAAATATGACCTAGCTTCATTTTGCAGGCTTTTTGAGTAGGCTTAAAATATAAGCCCTACTTTAAAATAAGCCCTAGTTACAGTCAGCTGACCATATCCCTAACACTGGGTGGAGGAGCATCAGCCAATCAGTGACAGACTTGTTAAGCTCCACCCGCACCTGCTCAACTCAAGCTGCAGGGGAGGCAGGAGTGGTAAGAATATGCACAGAATGGAACACTGAATATGGTAGGGGGGGGCAGAGGGTACTACAGGGGCCAACTACAGACAGGGGAGATAGGTAGTATAAAAGATGGGGTCTACCTGAAGAGGGGGATGTATACTGTATGGGGAAACAACTACAGAGGGAGAAGGTGTACAGTGTGGAGGCCTAACTACCGGGGACAACAATAGTGGGACAACTACCATATAGTGGCTAACTACAATATAGTGTGGGAGAATTTTCATTTTTCTCTGACAATAAGACCTACCACAAAAATAAGCCCTAATCTTTTTTTTTTTTTTTTTTGAGAAAGGAGTTTTTTATGAGACCTTGTCTTATTTTTGGAGAAACACTGTAGTACTGGTGTTACCTTTAGGCTTACACAGTACTGGTGCCCACTTAAATCCCCCATAGTTATAGCTGGAGCTAGCAACACCACTGTGTAGTAATGCATGCTGTAGTAGCTGAAATACAATTTGTTTGTGTATTGTATTATTTAATCTTAATTAATTGCAAACTTGTTCTTTTATAGCATAATAACAAATGGTTAATGTGTAAAAATAAATATTATTATTATTATTATTATTATTATCAATATAAGCAAATAGAGTGGTACCTTGGTTTAAGAGTAACTTGGATGGAGAGGGTTTTGCAAAAAGAGCTCACAGTTTTTCAAAATTGTGACTTGGTTTGAGAGCATTGCTTTGATTTAGGAGCTTCATGAGTCTGGGTCTGCATAGCAGGGTCTACAGCACTGTATTCTGACCCTGGAAGTCTTCTTCACCTTCCAAATCATAGCAGATCCAGGGGCTTGCATCAGGGACAGGACTGTGGAGGTAATCTCTTCATAGCTATAACCCCTCTCTCCCTGGACAGAGAGTGCTGCATGTATGTGCCCACATCTGCCCTGCTCATTCCTTCATGCTCCCTGCAGTCTCTGTCAGCCCTTGTGTTTCCCATACTCTCATTCCTGCTATAATGTGCCTGCACTTACACTCAGCCATTCACACTGCTATATAGAAAGGTTTCTGTCACTATCCTCCTGCACAGCTCTGTCATTCTCACTTCCTTATTGGTCCATGCTATACACACCCCTTCCCCATTGCTGTCATGTGACCACACAGACATCTGACAGCAACCCTGCTTCTCTATTCTAGCCTGTTGTACTACGCTACTGCATTATGGGGATCTGCAGTTCCATCCTGTAACTACAAACTGCTGCTGTTATTTTAGGTTTATGCACTTACTATTAGGGATGAGCGAACTTTTGAAAAGTTTGGTTCAGTTCGATCCGGCAAACTGTCGTGAAGTTCGGCTTCGTCCGAACCGAACCGAAAACCAACCTTGCTCTAACGGCTGAAATATTGCAGCTACAATAGTGGGAGTGTGATAAGGTATGGTTTCGCTTAGTTGCAGTTGCTATTACAATGAAAAAAGTTTAAAAAATCAAAGTGCAAAAATAGTGAAAAAAAAATGCCAGCAATAATACTGCACTAGTGATGAGCGAATAGTGAAATAGAGGTAGCATATAAACCATCCCAAAATTGGTGACAGCAAGCAAGGTTACTGTGTATTTCCATTCAGTGACAGCAAACAAGGACACTGTGTGTTTCCATTCAGTGACAGCAAACAAGGTTACTGTGTGTTTCCATTCAGTGACAGCAAACCAGGACACTGGGTGTTTCCATTCAGTGACAGAAAACAAGGTTACTGTGTGTTTCCATTCAGTGACAGCAAACAAGGTTACTGTGTGTTTCCATTCAGTGACAGCAAACAAGGACACTGGGTGTTTCCATTCAGTGACAGCAAACAAGGACAGTGGGTGTTTCCATTCAATGACAGCAAACAAGGTTACTGTCTGTTTCCATTCAGTGACAGCAAACAAGGTTACTGTGTGTTTCCTTTCAGTGACAGCAAACAAGGTTACTGTGTGTTTCCATTCAGTGACAGCAAACAAGGACACTGTGTGTTTCCATTCAGTGACAGCAAACAAGGACACTGTGTGTTTATATTCAGTGACAGCATACAAGGTTACTGTGTGTTTACATTCAGTGACAGCAAACAAGGTTACTGTGTGTTTACATTCAGTGACAGCAAACAAGGACAGTGGGTGTTTCCATTCAGTGACAGCAAACAAGGTTACTGTGTGTTTCCATTCAGTGACAGCAAACAAGGTTACTGTGTGTTTCCATTCAGTGACAGCAAACAAGGACACTGGGTGTTTCCATTCATTGACAGCAAAGGTGTAAGTGATTACATGGGGCATAGGACACACAGTTCCTTGGACCCAGTAGGGGGGAAACAGACATTTGACAGAGGAACCAGCAGCAGTAATAGCACTGTATTGGACCCAGTGTGAAGGAGGGGGAGGAGGAAGCAGTAGCACTTGATTGCAAACAGCCCAGTATAGATGCTGCGTTTACATGAAACGATAATTGGCCCGATTTTTTGTCATAACGATTAGCGTTTAGACGGTACGATATATCGTACGAAAAAATCTTTTGCGATCGCGCACCCGCAGCCCGGCCCCCCGCTCGCAGCCCGGCCCTCTGCTCGCAGCCCGCCCCCCCGCTCGCAGCCCGACCCTCCGGGCCCCCTGCGCCACCCCGATCGCCACCCCCGCCGCCGGGGCAGCGGGGGTGGCGATCAGAGCGGCGGCGGGGGTGGCGCAGGGGGCCCGGAGGGTCGGGCTGCGAGCGGGGGGGCGATCGGGGCGGTGCATGGGGCTGCAGTTGACCGACGGGGGTGGCGATCAGAGCGGCGGCGGGGGTGGCGATCAGAGCAGCGTTGGCAGGGGTGGCGATCAGAGCGGCGGCGGGGTGGCGATCAGAGTGGCGGCGGGGGTGGCGATCGAGCCGGCGCAGGGGGCTGCGGATGAGCGGGGGGCTGGGCGGCGGGCGGGGCTGCGGGAGGCGGGCGGCCGGACTATCGCGCGACGACTGTTTACACGGAGTGATCGGCGAATTTTTTGCGAATGACGATTTGATAACATGTTGAAAGATCAAAATGAACGATTTCTCAATCGTCGTTTGATCGAGGAGGAGGAGGAGGAGAAGGCAGCACCTTATTGAACTCAGGCCAGTAATATTGAGAACAGACTAGTCATGGAGCAGGAGGATGTTCAGCCTTGGAGTGGTGGCCTGGGATTCCTCGCTGATGATGTTGGTTACTGCACTTTCCAGAACACGGACGATTAGGATGATGTCGTTGATGCCTGCTCACTGAGTCGCGTCCTCAAAAGGGATCAACAATTGGCAGGACATTTTCGAAGAAACCTGTGCACTATGAGGTTTATCACATGTGCCATACAAAGTGTATGACTCCCTGCTGCACTGCAGAGACAATGTTCCTCCCTTTGTGGGCTACAACACTTCACACCGTTAGCGGACCTTGGGTCAGCCATTCATATATCTCCTACCTGATGGTCCGGAGGAGCTCCTGCCCACTGTGGCTTCATTCACACAGCCTTACAAGATGGAGGACAACCTGAGAGCGCCAGGCCTGACATCCTTGGTAAGACACCGGGACAGGTTGGACTGCAGTCAAAGCGGTGGATGGTTGCAAGCTGGCGAAGGCAGAACTTGTGCAGAACTGGCCCCCTAAAGCACCGGGGAGGTGACAGTGGAAAGAATGGGCTAACTTTCTGGCGGTCTTCTGGGGGAATGTTGACCCAATGGGCAGTAACAGACATGCACTGCCCTAGGCCATAATTAAAGGACCAGACATCAGCACTGGGGTGCACGGTCCTGGACACCAAGAATCCCAATGAATCGCTAACATTTTTTTACACAACTGTGCAGTGGATGGAAGAGCCGATGGGACTTTTTTTTTTCTCGGACTGTGATGGGACTTTTTTGGGGCTTTTTTTTTTGTTTCTCGAACAGTGATGGGACTTTTTATGGACTTTTTTTGTTTCTGGGAGAGTGATGAGACTTTTTTTTTACTTTTTTTTTACTTTTTGTTGTTGCAGCTAAACGGGGTTCTTCTATTTTTTTCAACCTGATTTTAAAGCTATGAACTGATTTTCACTTAATAAATTCGATAAGCTTGAAAATTGAAGTTGCTTTCATGTGTCTTGGTTGATACTCACAGACAGCTGTCACATTACATTTTTTCTTAGGCAGCACCCAGGTATATCTAAGGAGACTAATTTAAGGTCTCACCCTAACAGGGGTGACGTCACACATCTTGATATTCACAGAAAACCAGGATACAAGGGATTATAGGAGTAATAATCCTTTGTATCCTGGTGTATTCTGTGAAAAAATACAAGCGCGGTTCCGGAACGAATTATGCTCGCAATCCAAGGCACCACTGTATAGAGAAATCAACTTAAAAACATGAATGTCAAACAATCAATAATAATCACAAGAAAATTAAATAAATAAATAATAATAATATTCTTTATTATTTTATAGTAATTCAAAAACGAATTGCCTGGAGCTTCACTTTAAAAATGCCCTTTTTCTTTCTGTGCTTGTGCAGTAAGGTAGTAAGTTAATACCTAAGCCAGAGTAACTATTAGTTAAATAAAGTAAGATAAGGCATTCAGTGTATCATGAACACAGTAATTCCAGGCTACTCTGATTAATATCTCCGCTCTTATTACATATCATGTTTTACAGATGAATCTGGGCACTCTATAAAGAATTCATTCTGTTACAATATCAATGCTAAATTCTTGTGGCACCAATGCCCAGGACGCTCCTTTATATAACAAGGCATCTTATAGGGACGAGTTAGACTATTGCTATAGATCAGTCTGAGAGCTCACCTCTGTGCCAAGATGACAGTCTTAATGCAAGGAGCATCCTGTATCATCTCTTAACCTTTAAGAGATGACGAGACACTATAATGAACTTACTGTAGGGACAGGATTTTGGGCACTTCTCCTGTAAGGTTTAGAAAACCTGAAGACGATCCCAGTCTTTATCTCTTGTCTGGACTCCTTCTTGATGGGATATGCCAGCTTTAAAGCTCTATTTAATCCATGTCAATACCAGGATGTCTTATTCACTTAGCTGGTCATCCACATTACCAGAGACGTCTATGGCAGGATTACCCAGACCTTAAAATAGGAGCTAAACTGCTTGGCTGGAGAATCTAAGAAGACTCTTCAGAGCTTTCCAGAACCTAAAACTCCAGGGTCACAGTTCGAACTTTGTAACCAGGCCCGTACCTATCATCATTTATAGTACTGGTCTCCTCATATGGGATGGGGGGACCTGGGATCAACTGTAATGTCTCCACCTAATCTATTGGTAAGCCCCTAAACTTCTTCTATTTGTTTCAGCACGGAAGGAGTTAATGCTAATATTTATAATACAGTGTAAAATCTGCATTTCCTTCTCTCTGTGTCTTGCTTTACACTTCTGAGTCAGCGTTATTTGTCTCCCTTCTCTAAATTGACACCTTATTTCAATATAATTCTCGGCCACATGCAAATATTAAACACCTTCAGTTCTTAGTCTAATGCACCTCAATTCAATGCATACTCCTCATATCTTTACATATAACTCCTGATAGGAGCTGACACAAAGAAAATTACTTTGCCCAAGGCGCTGAGCGCTGGCATTATTTAGGAGCTTGTTGTCTGGTTGTCAGTCTCGATTTTCAGTGTTTCTTTTCATCTCTATCAAAAGTCTAAACCAAGGGAATCTCTTCTTCAGTGTCGATTAATGGAAGAATCACCAAAGTGCATATGATTGCTGCGTGCTGTCTGGAATTCTAGATGATACCAAAGGGGGTAATGATATTAAACAGCATTTCCCCTTAAAAAAACCCCAGTGAATATAAGTCCAGGGATGCACAGAGAGTGTTCTGGGTCTTTGCGGTTGACATTCTTGACAACAGTGGCAATTTTGGTTAGGCAATTCTGCAAACTGAACCACGAAAAAACTAAGTTTTTGCAAACCCTACCCTGATGTGGGTGTTTGTTCCTCATAGTTTAGGGGTCTCTTTCAGATTTTTGGGGTGGGCTTTTGATGTTCTAAAAAGTAGAACTTGGGGCTTGGGGGTAAAAGTTGTCAAGTTTGTTTTAAAACTCATAGACCTTAGGCCTACACCGTTAGAACTAACGACCCAGAATGTGGGATTGTCTGACACGTGGAGACACCTGCACCCAGTCTCATGGGAGTATACCTTTTATTCTGCTCCCCATGATTCTTGGTCCAGAATCTATTATGTACTCTCCTCGCCCACCTTTCTTCCTAAATTGTTTTCCCACACTATAGAGGACTTGGTAATCTCAGACCATGCCCTATTACTATGCGCTTTCGCAATGACTATTCCTAGGGGGCGGGACTTTCTCTGGAGATTTTCTATGAGGCTAGCCAAGGATGATGAGTTCAAAGCCCTCTTAAAGGGATGGTGGCTGGAGTACTCAACCCATAACTCGGTTCACGCTGACCAACCACAACTGTTCTGGGACGCAGCTAAATCTGTCCTGCTGGGCCGAATTATAGGTTATAAAAACTCTCTCCAAAAGAAACTTACAGCATATAACCAAATTTAGCCTCTCCCTTAGGCGAGCGTATACCTGTTTTTTGACAGCCCCGTCAGACCAAGCTAGGAAGGAGTGGCAACAAACTGGTACGGATTATGAACAATGGATGGAAAGGAAAGAAGTGCTTAACAGATCTTATTTCGATGCACTTCTTTTCAGGCATGGTAATAAAGCAGGGGCGCATTTTAGCCAGGTTTGACAAGGGCCCCTTTCGTTCACAGCAAACTAATACATTACAGGACACCAAGGAAATCACACATAATCATCCTGAATAAATAGTGTGTCTCCTGCAAGAATTTTACAAAACTCTGTATGCCAGACCCCCCTTGTCCCCTGATAACACCAAGGCCGAATGGTTGGGATGTGCTTTGCCCTCATTGTCAGAGGACCAAGTGACCCTCCTAAATTCCCCGGTCACACTAGAGGAAATATCGGGAGTCATAAAATATCTCAAAACCCATAAGGCCCCAGGCCCTGATGGGTTCTCAGGGGATTTCTATAAAATTCTGAATGAAGAGATCTTCCACCTTATTATATGTCTATAAAACTTACCTAGAGGGGACCCCCATTCCAGGCCCTTCAAACACGGCATATATTAAAGTACCCTTAAAACCTGGAAAAGACCCACAACTCCCGGGATCCTACTGCCCTATCTCTTTGCTTAACCTGGACTTAAAAATAATTTCAAAGATTATGGCGGACAGGTTATCCCTGGTAATGCCGGACCTTTTTTCACCAGCCCAGGTGGGGTTTATCAAATGGCGGGCAGCAGTCATGAACGTCAGGAAAGTATTCGCAGTTCTTGACGAGGTCAGATTCAAGCCTCAAAGTCATCCATCTCCAGCTCTCCTGTCCGTTGACGCCGAAAAAGCCTTTGATAGTGTGAGCTGGGGATGGATGTTGGAGATAATGGGGAAGATGGGTTTCACTGGATCTTTCCTCACATATATACAGAGTCTATACTCTACGCCTCTAGCGAGGATCCATATCCCGGGGTTCCTCTCCCCATCTTTCCCTCTCTTTAAAGGGACACACCAGGGGTGCCTGCTGTCCCCTTTGCTCTTCAACTTGGCTATAGAACCATTATCCCGCAGACTGCGCCTGATGTGGGAGGAATAGGGATTGGAGCAGGGAACAGCGGGTAGCGCTTTTTGCAGATGACCTATTGGTGTTTTTAAATGATTACAGGAAAGATCTGCCAACTGTATTACGGTATCTAGAGCAATTTGGTAGCCACTCGGGCTTTAAAGTCAATGTGGATAAAAGCGAACTGTTAGCCTTGTCCCCGTGGACACCACGCCACCCCCACCCGACCTACATCTTTCAGTGAAATGGGGCCCCACTTCATACATACCTGGAAGTAAAGGTGGGTAGGGGCCCTAGTTTCATTTATACTATGAATTTCCCCCCCATTATTAGGAAATTCCAGGGAGATCTCCAGAGATGGTTCAATTTGCCTCTTACCTTACTAGCGCGTGTATCCCTACTGAAAATGATGGGCTTTGCTAAACTTCTCTACCCGTTGCAGACAGTCCCACTACTCCTTAAGCACACTGATGTTAAGCTGCTTATGAAAGCGTTCAGCACTTTTATAAGGGCCTCAAAACGGCCCCATATTTCTCAAAAAAAGCTGTCCCTCCCCAAGCACAAAGGAGGCCTCAGTTGCCCAGATGTCCACCTTTACAACTTGGCCTGTCTAATCCGCCATGGGATAGATTGGGTGAAGGGTACCAGTTCATACTCTAAATATGAGTTGGAGTCTCAACTGGCGACCCCTTGGTCACTTAATAGCCTATTACATACAACATATGCCGCCCTGCCCCCAATAGTTAAACAGAGCCTGCTCCTTCGAGACACAGTTAAAGCTTGGCAACATAGTCGGAAGCTCCTGGGTCTCCCCATTCTAGTGAGTTTGCATATGGACTTGTGGCGACACCCGGAATTCACCCAGGGACAACTCAACCCAATGTTTCGGATCTGGAAAATTAGGGGAGTAAAAGCTGCCTCTGATCTAATGAAAGCCTCGGAACACAGGTATCTGTCATTTGCAGAAGCGCAGGAAACCTTCTCTATCTCTCCGAATCATTTCCTGGCTTTTCAACAGATACATGGCTTCCTTTCCTCCAGACTGCGAGACCTGCAGAGTGAGTCGGCATCCAATCAACCCACTCTGTATCCTTCATGCATGCTACATTACGCCAGGCAGCACTGAAGGGGACAGAGCCCTCTTTGTTTAAAAACTGGGGTGACATATTACCCCTACCAGACCTTAACGCTCTGATTCTTAAGGGGTGGGCCACAGTGCGAAGGTCTATTATTTGTGAACAATAGAGGGAATCGCAATTCCGTATCCTGCACCACGCCAAATACGGGTTTACGTTCCCAAGAACCCCGGAGCACCCAGATCGCATTGTTGCCTGCCCAATTTGTGGGGAAGATAAAACAGACTTGTATCATGGGCTTTTCACTTGTCCTCTAGTACGCACTTTTTGGGGTGAGGTGGTCTCTCTCCTCCAAAATAAATTGAACTGCTTGTTATATTTTGTTGTGTTAAACTGCCTTGTTAATGTTTGCAAATGCCCTGAAGGAATGAGGCGTGAGGTTTCCTTCGCCAACTGACCTTATTTATTTTGTAAGGGTGCGTTCACACCTACAGGATCTGCAGCAGATTTGATCCTGTGTTCAGTTATTTAAATGAAATTTGCTGCAGAAAATCAGCTGCAGATCCTGTAGGTGTGAAGGCACCATAAAACTGCAAAACTTAATAAAAATAGGTTTGAAAAAAAAAAAAAAAAAACTCATAGACCTAAACATATCTGATAGTTGGGTAGTTGGGGGCAGCTGAAAATTATACCTAGAGTGATCTCTAGGCCCAGAACTCAGGGCCGTCTTAACAGCATTTAGGGTTTTTGGGCAGAGCTGTGAACTTCCCCATCCCGGACTTGGAAACCTAACTTTAACCACATGGAGGTCACCAAGAAACAGGTGTTTTTCTCCCATAGACTTTAATGGGGTTCGATATTGAATAGAATAGTCCATTCAAATTTGGAGCTTTTGAATATTTCACTACTTGCTTATATCTAGTGATGATGAATGATCAGGGATACAATTTGGGTGGCCACATTGGACATTATCCTACTTTCTTAAAAACTTTGTAACCTCCTCATAGATGACTAAAGTGATGTATTTTATTAGGCAATCATTACAATAGCTACATATATTGTCACTCAGCAGCCCAGACCCTGAATGAGATATAAATCTCTATTATTACGTACAGTTACAGGACTCTAATTCCTCTTGCCTACAGATCCTACTAGATGTCTGTGGGCTTGGGGTTCAATTAAATTGAATATTTTTTAAAGATAACATGCACATGTGGACAACATCCTTGACCATCCATGCGATTGGCTGATTCAGAACAATCATACAAGGAACACCAATCTGTCTCCAATAGGTCTCCATAGTATATACAGGTAGATCTAATATTGTACAATGCTATGAAGGTTGACTTTCTTGTCTGTTATCCTCCATACAGTTAACTAAATTCCTTAAGACCTTCTAATGTTAACCTGAGAAGCATTGATCGTCCTTCTAGCAGTGTGTGGGCTGCACTTTGTTAAATAGATACCATAACTCTCTGTAGATTGCCTATGATCTGCAAAGTTCTTCAATTGTATATAATTTTTCAGCTTTTGGGATAGTTGGCAGAAAAGATACAGCAACTTTGTAACCTCACCAAAACTTTTCATCATGTCAAGAAGAGTAAGCACACCTGCTATTATCTTATAACTGGAGAGGTTCTGTTGACTTTCTTATCTAAGTTTATGTATGCGCACTGTACTTGAGACTGGTTACTAGAGATGAGAAAATTTACAGTAATAACGAAACAAAGAGCTTCATTATCTCTGCAATATGCTCATCAGCCTAGTCACGTGTTTATGCTTGAAAAAGACCACAAGAGTCGGTTAAAACGTCGCACCTTTTTTGATGGAATAAAAATTTACATTTAATTCTCAAAAACGGAGTGCTGCTGGTTTATCCTGACATAGCTGTGGACCCGGTTCAAAGGTCTTATCTGCTGGCACCAACAAGCATCCAAAGTAGTGCTGCCCCCATCCGAAAGTAGATAGATAAATAGATAGATAGATAGATAGATAGATAGATAGATAGATAGATAGATAAATAGGAGATAGATAGATAGATAGATAGATAGATAGATAGATAGGAGATAGATAGATAGATAGATAGATAGATAGATAGATAGATACCCTCCTTATGCTCATCGTCATGTCAATGCCTGATTGTACTGCAAGTACTATGTTTAGTTGAGTGAGCATATTTTTGTGTTTTAAAGCACTTTTACACGGGTTGAATATCAGCTGAATAACATCATAGGAGAACTTGTTCCCAATATTTGGCCCATGTAAAAGGACTATCAATCATTGTTTGTCTGCCACACGTTGCTCTGTGTGAACAGGGGACATGTGGCTGACAATGGTGAATTTAATGGGCTGCCTGAATGATCCAGTAACCATTTGTGCCGATTAAATAAAAACGGCGCTCAATATGCGGATCTGCATGGCCCATATAAAAAGGGCCCTTACCCTGTCTGTCAAAGATGATGGTGTGAAGCTGTGAAGCTGTGAAGCTGTGAAGCTTTGTTTTGGACCTTCTTTCATTGTAATTTTTAAAAAAGTCCCTGTAATATCACAAACAACAATAATAGTATTTAGAATCAAATTTTTATGGTCAATTGATTGGCCGTGACCATAACATTATTATATTGACCTAATGTCATCATCAACAAATGGGCCAATAAAGTTGTGGCCACATGATCAGCACTAATTGGGCTTGGCCACATGATTACAATGTTAGCGACCTAGCTGTCCAGCTATTACAAGCTACGGCTCCCACCATGTCATGGGCTGTTCATGCATAGGAGTTGCAGTTTTGCAATAGCTGAAGAATGACTTAAACTAAAGTGATTAATCCAGACAATTTGACCCCTTTTTCTCAGCATTGTTTTATTAGCTTATTCTTTAATAGCTTTCATTCTTCTTTATTTTTATTCATTATTTTTTTCTTAATTAATTATGTTTTAGTAGTAGAACCCACCCACCCCCAACCACCACATTACCAAATTACTTACCAACATAGGAGTACTGGGAAGATTTGGGTACAACAGGCCCGGAACATCACAAGATTATGCTTCAGGTCTGGAGTAGTAGCTGGTTGGTATTATTAGGCTGGAGAGGACCAAAATAAATGTCCCTTCCCACCCTGGTAGTGTCAGACTGGTACTGCTTGATTTGCATCTGGCTAGGGTCCCCCTACTTTCCAACTCTTCCCAGTAGCCCTGTGGTGGTGGGTACTGGGGTAATAAGGTGGGGTTGGTAGTGTTAGGCTTTTAGGGGCTAATGTAAAGCAGGCTTATTAATAGATGCTATTGCAGTGTCCCAGAACAGAGTATTTGTCTGTAATTTTGTGTCTGCATTTTTAGTATGGTTATTCCTGTTCTGGAAAGATAGTCCCACTGCAAACTGTGTATGTTAAGTCATCGCTCTCAGTGTTCAGGTCTGATATTTCATTTATTTCTTTATGCATATTCATTTATCAGTGTTCAATAGTGTGATGATGCAATGGGCTTGGTGTCACGTGACTTTCCCCAGCTGCCAAAGTAACCCCAATAGCCATCGAGCTTTGGCTGGGGATACTGTGTCACTTCCTGTCAACCTCAGTAGTCTTCTTTCTACCCTCGAGAGAGAAGGTTGTGTTGTTCTCTCCTCCACCTTCAGGAAGGAGAATGGGCTCTGCTGCTTCTAAGCAAGGCCGCAGCTCAGGGTTATTCGCTCCCCTGTTCTAGAGACAGTACTCCGGTCCATGTCGGGACCTTACTCATTCTCAAGATTCTCATATTCAGCAAAGATCTGGGTGTCGTTCTTCGGTCATTACTCTTCTCATCATCTAATCTCATCAATAGCAAGTATTCAGTTCAATCCATTCCGCCCAGTATCATATCCCCGGCACTACTACTCCCATCATTCAGTCTCCTCACTTCAAGTAACGCTACCATCACAGCCTATTGCAGCATCACCCATTCCTCAGTTATATTCAAATCTGTCTCAATCCTGGTTGCATCCAGAGAGACTGTTGCTATTGGTTACCACCGTTACAATAACTGCACAACTACCGTTGTTTCTGAACCCTGGCATTGGTCTAGTTATTGGTGCTTTGACTAGGGACAACGAAGAATTGCTCGGGCCCCGCATGGTCAGGATCCAGTGGGATAGTCAGCTCCCCTTGTGCCAATACCATGACCTAACATCTGGCAACTGGCTACCCAGGTTCTACCCAGTACTACCACCTACTACTACCCATCTATAAAACATTGTCCACCACTTGGCAACATATGTAAGGGGAAAAAACACATAGAGGTAAATTATTTTTATTGACATAGTTCATTTGAAGCTTTCTGCCTGTTAGTTGCTGGAGATCTAGTTGTGTAACAGCATAATCAGGGATGTGCTATATTTTGTACTAGGGCCAAAACCACCATATATTTAGTGTAGCTCTAGAAGAAATAGTATGCTTTAAATTTTAGAACAGAACCATACTTGTTTATGGACCGTGTCTGGTATGCCAACTCACTGTTAAGTGAATGGGGATGAGCTGCATTACCAGATACATCCCATGGACAAGAGTGTTTCTGTTTATAGAAAAAAAAGCAAACTTATTCTAAGCCCAGACAAACCTTCTTGACATAAGAAAACAGCATTCTTGATCTTTTTGAACCTTATTAGGTGCACGCAGCAAAGATGAATATATGCACTCTTTGCTATCCTGTTACCGTGTTAAATACATTTTTCATTGCCCATTGCATTCAATTTCAATTTATATTCTCCCTAAAAGGAGCATTTCCGAGCCAGAAAACATAAGGCTATTACTTCCCTGTTAGCCTTTAAGTATAAATGTAACTACCTTATATATTTCACTACCATTAAACTTAAACCTGGAGAATTAAGCTTATTAATGCCTGCCAATATCCAGTGGGGGAATAGTGGTGCCGGCTATTAAGTACTCACAATTACCCCAGACAAAAATGAAGCCTGGTGTTATTAACTATAATAAAATGTTGAACGCTGGGAAATTTTTCATTAAACATAATCTATTTTTTATATTGCTCCAGTTAATCCTAGCATTCTTACCCTGCTTTTCCCCACAGCTATTCCACTTTATTACTGAACTTTCTTATAAATTGCTCCTAATGTGATCATGATTAAACATTATTCGTAGAGGACAGTGTTATTTCATTACAATAAAGCAATTTTACTGAAAATGATGTTTTATGTTTGGATCTACTACTAGGGGGTACAGAGATGAGGTTGCTGGATGCTTGTGCACCATGCTACCACTCTAGAAAGAAGTCTATATTTTTAAGATGCTTTTTAACTCCTTTAAAGGGGAATTCCCATCTGAAGAAGTTATGCCGTATCCCCAACATCCTCGGAATAGGGCATAATTAAGCCCCAGCAGTCAGAACTGCTGCAATCTTGAGAACAGGAACCCCAAAATCTCCACTAAATGGAGCCATGGCCCTATTATTGTTCCATGCATTTTCCATGGAGCCACCAAATAGCTAAAAACGTGCATTTTTTTTTTTACCTCAGGCAAGTATATTCATTGGCTGTTTCTATTTTTCCATGTTTCTGTTGACTGACATGATAGACATGTGGAGAACTAAGGTAAAAGTTCTTTTTAGGAAAGATATAAAATTTAAGCCTGTACCTGCTGTTGTACTCATGGTCAAGCTAGAAATGCCTGGGATAAACATATATCTATCCCAAAATAATAAGAAATAGTAAAAGGGCAGACTAGATGGACCCACTGGTCTTTTTTCTGCCTACAATCATCTATGTTTCTAAAATATCTTTGCTAGCCTCTTTATTCTTAAGTTTTTATGTTTTTTAGATTCTTCTCTTAATATAGGGCCAGATGACGGAACCAAAACGGATTTCTCAGTAATACCACTTTTACATCTTGTATTTAAGCTGCAAACCAGCAGTAACAGTCCAGTACCAGCCCCTTTGCTTTTGACCATATTGTCTTCATACAGAACTGGAAGGGAATGTATTTTACAAATTGTTGATGTAGCCAAGGATTTTGATTGAAATGCTGTACTGTGTTGTGCCTGGTGCTGTTGCAGCTCTCTGATAAGCTGCTGGGCAGAAGCTCTGCTGTGCATCTATCCCTTTGTGTAGGGGTTGTAAAGGTCTTAAGCCCCTATTACACAGGGCAAAGAAGAGGAGCAAACAATCGCTGTCAGCGCTCACTTGCTCCTTGTTCCCTGCTTGCTGCTGGCACTATTACATGGGGCAGCAGTGAGTGGGTGATTACAGGAGGGGCCGCGGGGAGCTGCGGGGTGGCTTCCAAGGTGATCGCTAGATCATCCGGGCAGCCCATATAAGATAGCTGCCGTCTGCTGCCGACGCTCCTATTACATGGAGCGATGGCAGAAGATCTTTGCTATCTAAATCGTTTGTCTTTCAACATTTTAAAAGACAACGACAGACAAGGATCAGCCAACATTGTTCTTGGCGGTTGATCGTTGTCTTCTATTACACAAGACAATTATTGGCCGTAACGGCCAATAATCGTTTCATATAATAGGGCCTTTAGGGGTTGTACCTACACTAATCAAATGTTATGACATGTCCTAGCAATATGCCATACTATTCTTATATGAGAATGGCCCTTTATTCTTGGTTCAGCTCCTTATATCTCACCCGCTTGGTAACAGGTGTGAGTAATTGTTATTTACATCAGCTTGTGCCTTTAATATAACTTACCATGTGAATGGAATTTGGGTTTATAGTGATTATAAGATAATCTGGGGCACTGTACAGAAATTCTCTTCTGACTCTCAACATTCAGGACGATATCCTGCATCCTTGACAGTTTTAAGATCCGTACTGTAAGTGCCTGAAATCTCAGCTGCCTCTCCAGAGGAAATTGCTGCCGTTTCAGATATAATTCAGCTTGATTCACAGGGAAGTTAAGAGTGTAAGATGCCCCCCCTTCCCTACAACCAAGCTATTTGTGGAATTGATGCTGCTAATCTCTCTGAATGTGAAGGAATTAAATTACTTTATTAGATTGACATTTTTTTTTTGTGTTACCGAAAAATCAATACAACAAAGAAATTTAAAGCTGCACGTAAATCAATTCCATTGAAACTGCGCTAAAATCACAAGCTGGTTCCAAACTAGTGTCTAATTTAGGACATGGCTAGAAATGACCACTGTCATATTCGTCAATGAGAAAGATATCACCTGCCAAAAGGGAAAAAGAATAATATTTTTGAATTTAAAAAAAATCACCATGGTAACACTTGTATGTGTAACTTATATTCCTGTATCTAATAATAATAATAATAATAATAATAATAATAATAATAATAATAATAATGTATATTATTGTATAT
The DNA here is from genome assembly GCF_027789765.1 of Dendropsophus ebraccatus. Taxonomy (NCBI): domain Eukaryota; kingdom Metazoa; phylum Chordata; class Amphibia; order Anura; family Hylidae; genus Dendropsophus; species Dendropsophus ebraccatus. Next base: position 68,222,744 of record NC_091457.1, read on the forward strand.
GTGCATATCTATGACATCTCATTCCAAAACATATGGCACCACATTCCTGCCTTCTTTCCTGGTGTTTTCTAGCAGACAAAAAGGTGAGATCTTTAGATCTCCTGGGAGAGCAGGTAATTCTCCCATAAGCCAAGTCCTGAGAACGATGAACCCTTCCTTCCTTTCTTAGTTCAGGCATCAGGATGTTGTACGCAGATATACCCAAGAGTAAAGGGATTGTCATGGGAGTATGGAGATTAAAGTAACTAAAGGGTATTGTCTATGTTCTTAAAGGGGTAGTTCCCAAAAGAAAAAAAAAAGTGCCAGAGATTTGCAATTTATTTTCATTAAAAAAATCTCATCTTCCAGTACTTATCAGCTGCTGTATGAACTGCAGGAAGCGGTGTATTCTTTCCAGTTTGGAGAGCAGAAGAGGTTTTCTATGTGAATTTGCTGCTGTTCTGGACAGTTCTTGACATGGACAGAGGTGGCAGCAGAGAGCACTGTTTCAGACTGGAAAAAATACACCTCTTCCTGCAGGACATGCAGCAACTGATAAGTACTGGAAGACAAGATTTTTTTTATGCATGAAAATAATTTGGGGGTTTGGTTAAGGCTCTGAGTTTAGCTTGTAGTTTGCACTTTGGGGTTTCGTCTGGAGTATGCTTTACTTTATGGGTCAGATCTGAGGTCTGTATTTATGGTTGTAGTCTGTATTCTGAGGTCTGAAGTAATGTTGTAGTCTGGTCTGGGGCCTTTATTTATTTTGGAGTCTTGAGTCTGTATTAATTGGGTCCAGACAGGGTTTTATTTTTTTATTATTCTGAGATTTTGATTATTTTTCTTTGGAATATGAAATTCTAAGTTATGTTCCTGTGTCTATGTTAAATCTTAGAAAGCATGGAACACCATGATCTCATTAGACAAAGCTGCAGACTTTTACATATTTCCTTTGCAGTTGCCACTACTGGGGAAACGTAGTATCACATGATCTACATTCAGGGGACTGTGCAATAAATGGTTGTATCCAGTCTATTAGAATTGGAGTCAGTATTTGCAGGGGCTTTCTACTCTGTAACAGAGGGCTTTGAAGCGTGTGCCCAACTCTTATTTTAAATTATAAAAAAAAAATAAGCAAAAAACACTGTAGTTCTCTATCACATTATTTATTAGGAAACACTAATGTACTGAACAGGGGCGTAACTACCACTGTAGCAGCCATAGCAGCTGCTATGGGGCCCGCTGCTTCAGGGGGGCCCGTTGTCCCTGAGCTGTCATCATTTGCAGCACCAGGTGTCCAAGCGCGCCTTCTGGTTCTCCAAATATCCCTTTAACTATAAGCAATCCTGACAACCTATTGCAGTTATGACTAGACTTGAAGGCTTAGGGTGTTATTACATGGGCCGATGGGGACCCGATAATACCTGTAAACAAGCAGCGATCTGCAGCTCGTTTACTGGACCTATTACACGGCCCGATAATCGTTAAACAAGGGCTGCAGGGACATTGTTACCGATGTCCTTGCAGCCCTTGTTTAAACTACATACATTACCTATCCACGTTCCAAGGCTGCTGCTGCGGTCTTCTTCTCCCCGGGTCCTGCGCGCTCTAACTTCAGTGTGGCCTGTCAGCTTACAGGCCACTCATCCAATCACAGGCCGGGGCCGCCGCGGCCTGTGATTGGCCGGGCGGCCTGTCGGCTGACAGGCCACTCTGGAGTTAGAGCGCGCAGGACCCGGGGAGAAGAAGACCGCAGCAGCAGCCCTGGAACGTGGATAGGTAATGTATATCGTCAGTCGCCGGCCGCGCACCGCTATTACACGTAGCGGTGCGCGGTCGGCGCCCGACAAAAATAGGTCCAAACCTATATCAACGATCAGCCGATGATAGTTGTCATCGGTTGATCGTTGTATTTATTACATGGTCGAATCGGCCAATTATCGTTCCGTGTAATAGTACCCTTAGTGGTCAGTCGGGAAGGGGGGCCCCATCAAAAGTTTGCTATGGGGCCCAGCCATTTCTAGTTTCGCCTCTGGTACTGAAGCTCAATGTCCTTAACATCGTGTTGCTCAATGGCATAGCTACCATAGAGGCAGGGTAGGCAGTTGCTATGGGGCTTGTGCAGGAAGGGGGCCTGGGGGAGAAGGTAAGATCATGTTTCCTTCTGCTTAACCCCTTATGTACTGCAGTGTGTAAGTGATCCAATGTTTACTTACATGTTGCAACACAAAAAAGGGTTAACAAGCAGAAGACAGAGATCTTTGTTTCACTGCAATGATAACCTCTGACCTCTGTTCTCCAGCTGGCAATCAAAAAGGAAGGAAAAATTTGCAGAGGTCAGGGGTTATAAGTGCACCAGCAGTAAAGTGCATATATATATATATATATATATATATATATATATATATATATATATATATATATATATATATGCGCACAGTGCTTTGTGTTGTGCGTAGGGGAGGGGGGCCCCTTAAACATTTTTGCTCTGGGGCCCCATGAATGCTAGCTACGCACCTGGTGTTGGTCTTCACACAGTGACTTGATCGATTTTCCCTACTTTTTCAAAGCTCACCCTATAACTCAGTGACTTACAAAAGAACAGTGGCAGTTAACATAAAACTTATACACATCCAGATTCTGCTGGGACTAATTAGGGGGTTTGTATTAAATAAAGCGGGAGGGGGCTTAATAATCTGTGGTATATGAGATCAGGCCTGAAAACATGATGATAACATTGGAAGACTCACTGATCTGGAAATAGAATCTAGAAATTGAAATGAAGATATTTTCAGTAACAATTAAAATATAAGTATTTAGTATATATATAGAATTATTATTATTTTTTTTTTCAATAGCAAAATCAAAATTTTGTGTGTGTGTGTGTGTGTACATGCATAATGTAAATGAAAATAAATAAAATATTAATAATAACTACTAAATATAAATGATGGTGTAAATCCTGACATGGCTGGAAGTTGTCATCTCTTATACATTTTAACCACTTCACAAACAACCTCATGTGTCAGGAGACAACATTCATTCTCAGGTGAGTTTGTAGCTAATGATCTCTGCAGGGAGACATAATGATGAAGATGTCACAATCTTCCCTACAATTATTGTCAACTAACCATTTGATTATAGGGTTTATGATCTGGAGCAAGAGTCACCAAGGACCAGATCTAAGCTGTCAGGAGAGAGGAGGGGGGGGGTAGCTGAGGAGTCAAGGGGAGTCAAGTGCAGGAACTTCCAGTGGGTGTCAGGAGCAGATGCAATAGTGTTATTGGTGTGTACACAAACACAATGTGGCTGATAAGTCCTTTTAGATATTGTGTCTACCTGTAAAAGTGCTAATGTTAGTTTGATGTAGAAATGTAGTAGAGACGAGCGAACCTTGAGCATGCTCGAGTTGATCCGAACCCGAACTTTCGGCATTTGATTAGCGGTGGCTGCTGAAGTTGGATAAAGCCCTAAGGCTATGTGGAAAACATGGATATAGTCATTGGCTGTATCCATGTTTTCCAGACAACCTTAGAGCTTTATCCAAGTTCAGCAGCCCCAGCTAATCAAATACCGAACGTTCGGGTTCGGATGGACTCGAACCCGAACCCGGTTCGCTCATCTCTAGTAATAAGGTTTACAGTCGTCCTGAATCGAGAGCTTATTTATAGTAATGTTCAAATGACAGATGAATGAAATTACTATACTGATGGACTGATGGAGATCGAAGAAATCAACACACAGAGCTCAAGACAACAGAAACATTACGTATAGGCTTCCTAAATGTAGGTAGAGATGTGGGTATTTATTTGTATCATAATAAAAAAAAAAAAAAAAAAAAAAAAAAAAAAAAAAAATATATATATATATATATATATATATTATGATACAAATAAATACCCACATCTCTACCTACATTTAGGAAGCCTATACGTAATGTTTCTGTTGTCTTGAGCTCTGTCAATTAAATAAAAGTTCAGGTTCTGCATCGGCTGCAATGCAAATACAAACACTTAAAATATACAACAGTACACTGCAAATACTGAGATATGTGAGTATGACATATGTAAGTGTCTGTATATCTGTTACATGTTTTGACCAATACATGGGACCAGACATAAATGCTAGTAATCCTGGCATGTACCCACAGCCAAACAAAGGAGTCATCATACCTTATCTTTTATCCACCTGGGTGAGCAGGGGATCAAACTAACCCCTCTAGTAGCCCACTTTACAGCCCCAAAGGTGTCTGCTCCAGTTAAGGAGCTAGTAGTGGATGTGGAAAGGAGAGTGAAACAGTGGCTTAAGACAGTGCTCCTGCCCTTCAGGGTATATAAAAAGCTTAACCCAACTGTGGTGACCAAAACAACTTATTTCTTTATGAAGATTATCGGTCCCGGGCAGGAGCACTGTTTCAGGGTAGCTTCACATGTACCGGGTCCGGTAGGTGTGCAGGTAATGTATGCTCCGGGCCGGGGCTGCTGCTTTTTACTCTGCTTTCCACATCCACTACTGACATCTCTGAACCTGTGCAGGATCTTCAGAAGGTGGTGGCGGCTCCCCGTTTAAACAGTTGCTTGACACTGGTATTACAACAAAGAATAGCTAAGACTTGTAACAAGTCATGTTTACTGGTATGTGGGTGCTGGAATCCCTATATTCTTATTCCCAAGTCCTGGCCCTTTGTACAACTAGTCGCACCTCTGTGGAAGGAATCTTTCTTTCATTCTTTCTTTCTCCTATCTATCTATCTATCTATCTATCTATCTATCTATCTATCTATCTATCTATCTATCTATCCATCTAATACTAGTAGTTTAACCCTGTGACTGTCAGAGATCATTTAAATGACTGTTTCTAAAATGACCTGTAGGAAAATAGAAGCCGTTAATCCAGCGGCCATCGAAGATCTGTGAAGCATGTATTATTATAGGGTGCTTGGCAATACAAACAGTTTGTAGGAAAGATTAAATGACTGTTTGGATCCGCCTGAGAGATATCTTGTATACAATGTAAGTCAGAGATTTATTAGGCCCACTATAATGCTGGAGCCATCTCATTTATATGATAACACATCTGTAATGCTGCACAATTGCCGTGCTTCCTGTTGCAGGCAGTGTTTGTTCAGGCCCCAGCATACAGTACCTGGAGAGGTATGCATAATTACAGTGTACACTACTCAAATGATAGGATGCATTTTCCCCGGGGCCTGCAGCATTAATCACCAGCGCAGGAGATGTAATAAAATCATAATTGCTTTCTTCAAAACTTATAATCTAACTTGTTCAACTCTTAAGGCAGCATGTTATGTGCCCTGGCGAGATGCTGGGGCTTCCTTTGGGAAGCACAATGCATGACCTGAGCAAATTCAAAAGTTTTCAATTTAATTTTGTCACTTATTTAAACATTTTTTGATTCCAATTGTCTCCTGATGAATTAGAGATGTAGGGTTAGAGCTGATGCACAGGTGATCGACGTGGCTGTAATTCTGTCATAGATCGACAGAAACACAATGGTCAAGTTGTCCTCCTTTTTGTTTCCCATGGTTGGTGTGACAGTTTCTTCAATAAATTACTAACAGACAGAGAAAAAAGCTGTGTGCTATAGGGATGTACTTCCCCACAATGCTAATATTAAAGAAAAATAACTTTATTGTATAATAAAGCCTAGTAAAATGCATTGGGGGCAGACCCGCTGGCCTCCAGTGTGACGATCTACCCTCCCCTCTGTGACGCGGCTTCATTAGAATCAATAGGGTCGAGTCAGAGAGGGGAGGGGGTTGGACCCCCAGTGCTTGCTCCGATCCATTCATGTAAAAAACGTAAAGCGATGTGCCTAATGGTACATTGACTTTAACTGCTGGAGTATATTAGGCTACTAGTGATTTCCCCTTACACAAAACAACAAGGGCCTACTGGGCACCCTTGAGACAAATTCAATGAACTCATTAAAAGATAAACACTATACTCAGGAAAGATCCACCTTTGCCAGGGCTGACCGCTTTACCTAGCGGCTTTACCCCGCCGCCCCGATCGCCACCCCCGCCGCCGCTCTGATTGCCACCCCCGCCGCCCCGATCGCCACCCCCGCCGCCGCCGCTCCAATCGCCACCCCTCCGCCTCGGCCGTGAGCATATGTTACCTGCTTCGCGTAGCAGGTATTCGAATTCCCCGATTCCCCTCTTCAGTGCATTGATTGGCTGAAGAGGTGATCCGGGAATTTCAAACGGCTCCTCTTCAGCCAATCAGTGCTCCTCTTCAAGACTGATTGGCTGAAGAGGAGCCGTTTGAAATTCCCGGCTCCCCTCTTCAGTCAATCAATGCAAGGCAGCACTGATTGGCTGAAGAGGGGAACCGGCAATTTCAAACGGCTCCTCTTCAGCCAATCAGTGCTGCCGTGCTTTGATTGGCTAAAGAGGGGAGCCGGGAATTTCAAACGGCTCCTCTTCAGCTAATCAGTGCTGAAGAGGAGCACTGATTGGTTGAAGAGGAGCCTTTTGAAATTCACGGCTCCCCTCTTCAGCCAATCAATGCACTGAAGAGGGGAGCCGTGGATTTTGAAGACCTCCTACGTGGAGCAGGTAACGTATGCTCGCAGCGGGGGCGATTGGAGCGGTGGCGGCGCCAGGGGGGGCGATCGGAGTGGCGGCGGCGGCGATCGGGGCGACGGGGGTGGCGATCAGAGCGGCAGCGGCGGGGGTGGCGATCGAGCCGGCGCCGGGGGCTGCAGATAAGCGGGGGGCCGGGCTGTGGGCGTGGCTGCGGGCAGCAGGCGGGGCTGCGGCCGGTGGGCGGCCAGACTTTCGCGCGACGACTGTTTACACAGAATTATCGTCGAATTTTTTTGCGAACAACTATTTGATAACATGTTGAAAAATCAAAATGAAGGATTTCTCGTTCATCATTTGATCGTTCACTACGTTTACACGTACGATTATCGTTCGAATTCGATCGTTATCGCGCAAATTTGCACGATAATCGTTACGTGTAAACGCACCTTTACTCTGCTCTATATAATATTGTTTGTTTTGTTGAAGGAGAAGTCCATCCATTTACAAAAATGGCAGCTAGCAGCGGGGAATGTAATAAGGAGTCCTAATCTACCTCTCCCTGGTCCCTCGATGTGTGGTCTCAGGACCCCCTGCCGAAAGGCATTTTCTCCTCGTCACTATTCAGGGGATGGAAAGCCCGCTCAGCCAATCAGTCATTTTAGCGGAATCCTACCCCAGTCACTGACTGGTTGAGTGGCCAGTCCATCAACCGAGTTGTGACGTGTGCAGTGACAGAGATTCCAGAGCTCAGCGGGGGTCCCGGAGCGGCGATCCGGGGCTGAAGAAGCAAAGAGAGAGGGGAGTTAATACTTTTTGTTAATTTTTCCTTGTGCCCCTAACTTTTTTTGAAAAACCCTGGGGGACAAACTTCTCTTTTAAAGAGAACCCATGAGCCTATTAGAGCTCATATGGTTTCCTGCATCATTGTATAAAGCTGCTGTGCAGCTCGCAGCATGTACCGGCTGCGGCTGCAGCAGCAGCAGCTTTATACTAGAGAAAAAAAAGATTTATTTCCTGGGCACGCAGCAGGCAGAGACGGGCTGTTAGTCACCTGGGCAACTCCCTGCCCGTGTCCAGTCACCGCTCTCTATCAGCATGCTCGGAGGGGATGATTGACAGTCAGAGAGGCCAGTAACGGGCCTCTCTGCCTGTCAATTATCCCCGCCAAGCACACTGACAGACAGAGAGCGGTTACTAGACATGGGTCTATTGGGCTCAATTGGGCTGATTGGTTCCCTTGAAGTAACATTAAAAGCAAAAAAATAAAAATACTAATATCTTCTTGTTTTTTTTAATGACTTTTCCCCCCTGATTTCTTCTACATTTAACTATTATTTTACTGAAATCCTACCCACACAACTCAAGCTTTTTAGAAAATATCTGCGGCAGACAACTAATTTTTATCAAGGCCTGTCTCACACTGTGTTATTAACTTTTTTTAACATTACCACAAGCCTGAGAGGTGGATAGAGTGAGCAAGGCTCAGTAACATACAGCCTGTGTTTAGCACTTTAAATTGATACTCTGTTTAACAGACATGTTGACAACTATAAAATAAGTCATAAAGGATTCACGCTACCTTATTGTCTCTGAGACTTTCTGTAGTGCTCACCTAACCAATAACATATGGATATAAGAGCTCTATCTATAGCCCTGCTCATGCATTTTTAGCACAAAAGACTCCATTTTCACCTTATGAGCGAGTGAGCTTCTAACCTGCACGAGCTCTGCTACATTTTCTGTTTAAAACCCATGCCAATGTGTTGAGCCAAATGTCTGGTTCTCGTTTATGTCTTCGGGCCAGACATACTTAACCGTCTTGATTTAATGCAAAACCCTAATTATAACCCTAAATGAAGTTCCTACTGATGGTAGCAGTTTAGTCTATATAATCTAAAGGAAAACAAAATAAAACTCTTTCTGCTTACAAAACTTCAACTTTTCCAGACTTTTAAACTTGAGATCATTACTGATCTACACGTAGAACACGTAGAATATATTTAGTAATATTTTTGGTGTTTCTATGTGCGTCTATGCCCAATTTTCATTTCCACATGTGTTTCTTAAGGGAGTTGAGAAAGCTAAGATATGGGGTGCTATATGCAGAATCTTTACAATAAAGAACGTAACCCTCTAGGGCATGGGTCTCCAAACTGCGGCCCTCCAGCTGTTGCAAAACTACATTTCCCATCATGCCTGGACAGCCAAATCCAAAGCTTTATCTGTCCAGGCATGATGGGAGTTGTGGTTTTGCAACAGCTGGAGGGCCGCAGTTTGGAGACCGATGCTCTAGGGCTTCAGCTACTCTGTTCAGGTATTTCAGTGTAGGACTGTGTATTCATAATCCCCCATTAGGTGGGTCTTCCCTTCCTTTCAATAGAGGCGGTTTGCAGTAATATTTCCCCTCATATTAGTTAGGCCCCCTTCTTCACTAATAGTGCCCCCTTTTCTCCAACATTTCACATGCCCTTCCACAGTAACAGTGCCCTATTTTTTCCAATATAGAGCCCAATTAGCCTAATATCTGCCTCTGGAGGCTCTGAATAATTTTTCTGATTTATTGGTTTAATAAAGGTATAGTACTTTGTATTATAACTTCATTAAATAAATGTATCATCATTTTTTTTAATCTACCATTTAATTTCCGCTGAGTGGCAGCAGAAAGAGGGGAAAGGCTCCGCAGCTCCTCTGCTACCACCATTTGTGTCAGGAACTACAGGGCTGGCTAAGCCCTGCACTCTGCAGTTCCAGGTCCCGTGCCCTGATCAAGTAATGCTGCACAGCACTATGCCGAACAGGGTCCTGTTCTCCCCTTGTACACTCTAGATTCTTACATACAGCACCCATAGGGGCTGCCCCACACGATTGCTGTGTGTGGCAACCTCTGCACAGTAGTGGTGGTATTACTGCTCACTCAGCTAGAACTAAGGATACATACTGAACATATAAAAAGACAAACATTTTATACTTGGAAAACACCCTGTAATTTTCTTTTTATATATATATATATATATATATATATATATATATATATATATATATATATATATATACTGTATATATATATATATATATAGCACTCCAGTTGCAAACAAAAGGGTAATTTATTTAACCCACAGGTGCGACGTTTCGCTCTTACAATCAGAGCTTTCTCAAGCTGGGATAAATAAATCACCCTTTTGTTTGCAACTGGAGTGCCGCAGTGATTTACCTGGACTATATAGCTATGCACAATTGGTTCCCTTGTGCACATTGCTGGCACCTAACAACAAGTTTTTCCACAACTGGAGTGCCGTCCCTACTATACCGAAACTATATAATATATATATATATATATATATATATATATATATATATATATATATTGGTCTTCGAACTTAACTTTCCGGAAGGCAATTTGAGAACTGAGCAGTGTCTTCCCATAGGAAATAACGTAAATGTGTTTAATTGGTTCCAGCAGCCACCAATATGTAACTACAATACTCATTTATTACATTGAAAAGGGTCCAGTATAATCACTACAATAGATTACAGAGCAGCACTATATACTGTACAGGACATTACAGAGCAGCACTATACTGTACAGGAAATTACAGAGCAGCTCTATACTGTACAGTACATTATACACAAGAAACATTCAACAAAACCAGCAATTATAGTACAGTAGTCACCAACTCTTCACTCATCCGTTACTGTATAGAGCCCCCCCCATCCAAGCACTGTAACAGATGGGAGATGGTGGTGCACTGACTGTACTACTACTGTACTGTATATGTACTCCAGCAGTCTTATACAGTACTGTACAGGATGGGAGATGATGGTGCACTGACTGTACTACTACTGTACTGTATATGTACTCTAGCAATCATACAGTATTAGGTGGGAGATGGTGGTTCACTGACTGTACTACCACTGTACAGTATATGCACTCCAGCAATCTTATACAGTACTGTACTGGATGTGAAGCCTTACCAGTGCTGAACTTACCAGGTACAATTCAAAGTTTGAATTCTGAATGTTACTTCCGCGGTACCGCGTTATTACTGTACTTCAAGGCTGGGTGCCCAAAAAGTGTCTGAGAACTGAGCAAGAGTTTAAGAACCAAAGCAAACTTTCCTTAAAGATATTGTATGAGTTGCAAGCAATTTCGAGAACCAATTTACCAGTGTGTGTGTGTGTGTGTGTGTGTGTGTGTGTGTGTGTGTGTGTGTATATATATATATATATATATATATATATATATATATATATATAATTTATTGATGACCTGTCACCTGTCTTCCCCTAATGGCTATCATTATCCACAGAACACCTATACGCAGAAAAAAAGGGGGCTAATACCTAGTATGTTTTTCTTTGGCTTTAATGACTTGAATACGGAATATTCAGAAAGTAGTAAATAAATTACAACAGAATAGCAAAAAAGCCCCTATTGTAAAGTTTCCTGGCTACCTGCACTTTCCCAGTTCACACGTTTCCATGTTCTTGGCTCTGCAGCTTTGTATATTTTTCTCAGCAGCCTGATGTATTGTTCTTGTATGAAGAAATTACTACATGAAATGTCTAAGGACTGTGACATGCGGACCACACACAGCACAAGGCCAATAGAAGAAGGTGCAATCCAAAAACAACACATAGTTTGTAGCAATCGAGCCTGCAATGTCTCAATAGTCTTCTAATCTTAATGCACTACTGTTTATTGTTGTGCTCTTTATTCCCATGAATTTAGGCCAAGGATTAGAGAATTCTGAGTTTTTTAAGCACAGAGGATTAGATGTCCAATTTGTTCATGTTAATTTTATGGGGGTTATTTGCAAAGCTTGCCTCGGGCAAATTTGGGGCAAACCCAAGACCAAGCTTTTCACCAGATGTAAATTTCTCTGAAATGGAAGGGTATTATATTGTACTGTATTAGACAACCGAAGGCACAAATATATAACATTGGCGGCAATATTATAAATGTGGTCAAATATGTTTGTCAGAGGTCACCGATTATCAAGTCGACATTAACCTTTTCACTACATAACTGCTAGAAATCTTCCACCATGTTAATATGCTTTATATTCCGTAGAAAATAATGAGGCAATAACAGACATTTTTTTAAAGAACAGTCTACAAGTCACATATTTTGATACTTTCTTTAAATTTGATACTTTCTTTAAATTTAATGTTCACATTGAAGTCAAAAGGGGAAAAAAGCACTACACTATCAGAATGCTTCTGTTTTATACAGTATTTATCCAGCCTGCCTCCAATGCATTTCTCTTCATTGTGGCTCCTCATATTGATTGCTAAACATATGCACCATGTATTATTTATGCATTTATTTTCTTTTAGAAAATTGACTTTTTTTTTAGTTGTTCCTCTCTCTCTCTCTCTCTCTCTCTCTCTCTCTTTCTCTCTCTTTTTGCCGAGTATTGACACCAGCCCCGGGGCAAGGCAACCAGCTCAGTATTTGTTGCCCCCCTCCCAACGGCATGTAGTGCTGTAGCGCCCAGGGCTCTAAGTGGCTATGGCCATAATTCAAATGAAAATTATGTGAGTATGTGAGACTATTACCTTTTTAAGGCTTCCTTAAAGGAGTTGTTCACCAAAAATGTTTTGCTTTTAAATCAACTGGTGGCAGAAAGTGCCAGAGATTTGTAATTTACTTCTATAAAAAAATCTCCAGTGTTCCAGTACTTATCAACTGCTGTAGGTCCTGCAGGAAGTGGTGTATTCTCTCCAGTCTGACACAGTGCTCTCTGCTGCCACCTCTAACCATGTCAGGAACTGTTCAGAACAGTAACCTATCCCCATAGAAAACCTCTCCTGTTCTCCAGACTGGAAAATAATACACCACTTTGTGCTGGACATGCAGCATCTGAATAAGTCCTGGAGGACTGGTGCTTTTTTAACAGAAGTAAATTACAAATCTCTAGCACTTTCTGGCACCGGTTGATTTGAAAGAAAAAAAATTGGGGTGAACAACCCCTTTAAGACACAAAGCCATAAAGAAAGCATCAATAAACTGTTTTGTTTTTTTTATTGTCATCTTGTGATTTTGTTTCTTTGCAAATCATGGGATTCTTTCTTCACATGACTCAACATTTCTTTTAGTGAAATGGGGAAAATGGCAGAAAAAATACAGATGATATTGGTGGAGAAAAAGATCAAGCACTTAGGATTTTTATCACCCAACCCTATTGTTCTGGGAGAGACAATCAGGCCCAAGACCTGTCTGACTGTGGCTTACCCCCATCTCCTTAGAAAAAACTCCAGTATGGGAACAATGTTTGGTCGACAGTTATTGAAAGTACATGGACTCTGAGGGAGCATAAAAGTAATACAACACAACATGGCATGGTTATACAATAGCAATACTTACTTCTTAAAGCCTAACATATACAATATGAAATAAGAGGAAAGAAGAGGGATTTATAGTTTATAGAAGTTATCAAAGAAAATAGAAAGCAATCCTAAATATGTTAATATTTTTAATGAAAAGGTTTAAGAAACTAATACCTAAAAAATAACCCTTTCATCCCTTCTCCAGGTGCAAGCTGCATGTTCCCAAATAGGTCACTGACATACATTGATGAAGATGCAAATCCTTGCTCTTGTGCTCAGGAAGAAACTACATCACTATGATATATATTCCCACAGAGATATGTCTCTATGCTGTTACTTACACAGATGGTAGAACCTCCAGTACGGTTTCAGAAGATGTTCATCATTAAGGGGTCTCCTAGCTCCCTGAACAGCTAAAGGTTGAACCCATCCCTCTACTGTGCATGCTAAAATATAGTATGTAAAATAAAAATAAAAAACCATAATAGTACATAGTCTCTTTCCCATAAGATTACCTATACAGGTTGTTTAAAGATTTTAAGTAATTTAAAGGACTCCTCTTAATCTCCTTAATTTCCAATAATTTTAGAGGCTCGAGTGAGATTGGATTTATCAAGAGTACTATAGACACATGTAAATACTGTGTGAGATGCCTTGAGGCTGGGTTCACACTACGTATATTTCAGTCAGTATTGTGGTCCTCATATTGCAACCAAAACCAGGAGTGGATTGAAAACACAGAAAGGATCTGTTCACACAATGTTGAAATTGAGTGGATGGCCGCCAGTTAATGGCAAATATTTGCCGTTATTTTAAAACGACTGTTATATTGAAATAATGGCCGTTATTTACTGTTATATGGCGGCCATCCACTCAATTTCAACATTGTGTGAACAGATCCTTTCTGTGTTTTTAATCCACTCCTGGTTTTGGTTGCATTATGAGGACCACAATACTGACTGAAATATACAGTATGTAGTGTGAACCCAGCCTAAAGATGATTTGGTGTGTAATTTTACTGTTGCCTTATGTGTATACATACTTACAAACATTTAAATTCCCAGACTTGGGACATATAAGCCCAGCTACGTGGAGACATTTAAAGGGACTCCACATCCACCTCCACTGTCACCTCCAAAACGCTTCCTAAACTTAAGTCAATAAATAATAGATTTAACAAAGTTGATTCTGAACCTGCAATTTTTAAAAATATTTTTACGTACTTACATTCCTTTGCTATTAGCCAACAAATAAAGAAGTCTAAGTAGTCCTCTCCATTATATTCTTGAGCTAAGTAGTGCTCTCTATGCAACAACGTGCCCGGTTTGCAGGCTTACAGCTTGGAAATGCAAAAGAGTAGAAGGATACAAATGACAGATTTGAAATCAGCATTGTTTATCCGATTTATAGATTACTTTAGTTTGGGTTGAGGGAGGTGGCTTGAAGGCAACAAACACCCAAACCAGGGTTGCTTAAACACTGCCCCATTTTGCAATCTGGCCTATAAGGAGCATGAGTGGATTGGCCATATTGGATGTTGTCCTCTTAGTGTGGCTAACAAAAAAAATGTTTTTATTTTTAGCTGCCAGATAACAGTGAAGGAACCACAGTCAAAATTGGTGTAAGTGTATGAGTTGCCACAATACTGATAGGAGTAAAGATGAGTGCATATAAGGAACTGGTTTTGGCTGTACAGAGTGCAGTTGGACTAGGTGCTTGAAGAGCCTAGTAAAGGCCTATTTCTAGGGGTTGGGCTTGGGTGTTGTGAAAGCGTTGGCTAGAGTGGCTTGTGTACAGTATATATATATATATATATATATATATATATATATATATATCTTTCATGATTGCATTGTACCTTTTTCATATCATATTGTATTTGAAGGGTGGACTGTGGCCTTCTCAGCAACCCTTTTAGCTGCACCATTTCCTTTATGTATGATCTTGTCACTTTCTTTCTTTCCGCTTCTCTGTGCTTTCATCTCATCAACGTAAGTGTTAAATCAAGCGTAGGGAATGCAAACACTTCAGTCATCATTGTGCACGCCCATTCTCCAATTAATTACCTTCTACGAGTTGTGAAAACAATCATTTTGTAACAATATTCTTTCTGTAATCCTTGAATTTAGTTGTTAGGCATGCATCATTTATTCATAATAGCCAAAAAGATCCATTACACTTCTTTTTATTGCGAATACAAATTAACTCAGAGATAGAACCAAAATGGAGTCTTCCTTGAAGCAAATGTACAATCGTTACATCTATTTTGAAGTTTGTGTTGTGCGCTGGAGGTTCGAAAAAGGCTCGTAAAGTTGCAAAAACAAACCTGTCAACTGTGAAGCTCTCCTGTTTAATATGGCACAATCCCATTGAGTCCTTGGAAAGACACTTTATTTAATTTAAGAATTTTACAGTCTAACTTATTTACCTGCACAAATCCTATGGTTTTAGAACAGAACTTTTAAAACAACATTCACTTTTATGGTGGGGAGTTGTTGTCTTTTTTGGCTTCTAAACATAAACCAAAACTTTGTGCCTTAACATTAAACCTATGAAATTTCTTAGACTTCATAACTTTATAGCATTCTCTGTGGGGTCCAGGCATCAACAGCAACCCAATGTGTACTTGCAGCTAGAGACAATTCTTATCGGTTTTACTTTCAAATAACCTTAAGGCTATGTTCACACAATGTATTTTTTTTATGATAAGAGCGGCTGTTGTAGTAAATCAATGCAAAACAACGGCTGTTGTTCACACAGTGTACAAATGGCTGTGGAAATAATTGACCAATCAATGAATCAATTATTTCGGCAGTTGTTTCCAAATTGACAGTTCACACACTGTGCATGGAAATCAATGGTTAATTAATTTGATGAGGCCACTCCAAGCAGAGAAAAAAGGACTCTGGCACTGACCAGTCTTGCTGGTCTTTAAGCTTTATTGAAGCATCAGGATTACAAATGCAGGAAGGGAAAGACAAAACCTCAGAGAGTCCCATGTTAACCCATGTTACATGCATGATACTGCCGTCATTGGGACGCACAAAATACTGGGAGTGACAGGCAGAGAGGTCCGTTACTGGCCTCTCTGCCTGTCAATCATACCCTCTGAGAGCGCTGACAGAGAGTGGTGACTAGACACGGGCGGGGAGCCGCCAAGATGACGATTTCCCGTCTCTGCCGGGGAATAAAACTCTTTTTCCTCGAGTATAAAGCTTCTGCAGCAGCCGCGGCCGATACATGCCGCGGCTGCTGTAAGAGCTTTATATATATATATAGCGCTCCTGGGAACCTGATTATTTCCCTTTAAATTGCAGAAATGTGATTGTGGTGCAGGGAACTGCTAGATAGCAACCCTTTTCTATTGTTGTCTCTATTAATATATAAAAACTAAAGCAAAGTTTAGCTTGCATCCTCCCTGTCACTATACATGTTGTCTGCTGAGATCAGGAAAGAAAACAGCCCAGTAGAAAGTCAATGTATTACAACACTATCAGGTTGCTAGACTATACAACCAGACTTCACCTTTAGTAGACAAACTTGAGTTAGCGCAGTACCAGGAATGGGACGGACAGCGTAGTCAGACAGGCAAAAGATCAGTGCAGGTGGCTTCAGAAGCAGGTCAGACAATACAAGTCGGCAACAGAAGAGGTACATGGTACAGAAAGGGGTCAGGCAGTAACTTGCATAATCCAAAGAACATGCACAGGTTTCATATCACTGAGAGTCAGCAGAATAGCAGAACACACCTTTGTTTAAAAAGTCCAATAATGCACACACAAAAGCAGGAGGTGGAGCTGGTGAAGGTGGCTCAGGATTGGCTGATGGAAGAGGCCGGTGGAGACAAACTGCCTCTATAAATCCAGAGAAGTTGGTCGCCTGTGCACCCTAGTGGCCAGAGGTATCACTGCAGGAAGAGGAGGAAGAAGACACTTAAGACATGAGAAGCTCCAGAACAAGCATAGAGCGTAGCAGAGGAGTGGACAGGATGGCGGAAACGCTTGTGAGTCTCATACAGCAGCATTACATGCTGTCAGAAAATAAATAGACATAAATACACAAGAAGATGATAAGGGAGAAGAAATTCTGTCATACTCAATACAAGATTCATTGGCTGTTGCTAGATATGTGGGGGATGCTAGAGCTGAATTAAGGAGGAGCTGTGCGGGATTGCAGCCCAGGCGGAACTTGTGAGCAGTGTATAGTGGAAGGTTGGCTGTTCTGTAAAATAAGAAAAGGTAGATATTTTTGGGCACATTAATCGTTATGGGACTCTGGTGTACACCACGGAAAAGGTGCAGCTTTTGGCTTTCTTGGTGGTATACTCCAGGGGTAAGCAGCAATTCAATATGGCATGTGACTATTTCTTTAAAAAGAAAACACTCATTGAGATTATTATTCAGGTGTAAGAAAGAAAAGTTGCCCTTTTTTCATTGGGCCTTCTAATCCATGTATTGCTGCAGAAAGTAAAGGCATCCTCATATACCTCAGGTTACACTTTTAGAATTCTAAAAAAGACTAATAATGACCTCAAAAGACTAATATCCAACCTCTCATCCTAATGTACTACTATGGAGAAAAATGTTCTTCATGTCATGCTCATAGTATGTGTATGACACAGAAGGTATTTATTTTCGGATGTCCTAAGCAGTCAGTGGTTAAGATGCCTGAATGCTCTTTACTTGTTCATAAGAGAGTCAGCAAGACTGTATAAGACCAAGCCCATTGTATTTATGGTCCTCAGGCAACAAAACTAGTTTATGAACTTTGCTACATGACTGTACAATTCATTTATTCAAGTTTATTGTATACTTCTATATGTGGGAAAGTAAGAATTTACAACTCTCCCATCTATAGAGTTGAATGTGGTTGATGACTTTTGAACAGTCCCTTATTGCTTTAAGCATTTGCTCACAATAAGCCCACTGGGATGCCCCATGATCTACGATAATATGTCAGGGAACCTACCAGCATGTTCCATTCCTCTGCAGTGCCCACACCCCCTGTTTACACCTCTGGTTCCATTCTCCTGCAGTGCACCGCTACCCCTCTCCCCTCCCGCAGGAAATTAAGTCATTACACACGTTAGCTCCCACTGAAATCAAGAAACTGTCCATGTAGTGCATGGAAGTAGTTGGGGGCGAACATACCCTAAACCTTGGGAGACAGAATTGATACGAACCACAAGCACCTTTTACAGTGATACAGCACCCCCCCCCCCCCCCCCCCCCCCCGCCTCCCTGGCCCCCCTTCCACTCACATTAGCTCATCAGATTAGATATTAAGTTAGAGAAAACAATGCACACTTTTAGTTGCCCATATGGAAAGCTTTGACCAGTCCTATTCTCCTCGGTCTCATGTAAGGTCTTAGCACATATTATCTCCTACTTAGAAATATGTTTAATTAGGTGATACATGAAAGCAGTGAATACACAACACATCTGGGACACCAGACTAAATGCATCACTATTGAAAATCAGAAGCTGTAGTGTTAGGTCAAGGAGGCACGAGCAATAAAGAGCATGGTAATTAATGGAGCAGTTTGTAATTGAATCTAATGATTACATGCAAAAGCAGACACGGTTATTAGTATGCTGTGGAAATTTCAGTTCTGCAGCTTGTTGTTCTTTAACATTTAACCTCTTTGTTGCTTCTTTCCTTACAGAAAATATCCCCCACAACCAGCAACGTAGACAGAATAGTACCAAAATTGCATCGGCATAGACTGTGTAGCCTAATGTTCTTAACTCACCTATAACTGGGGGTGTAAATAAAAGTGAGGGAATCCAGGAGCCAAAAAAAAAATTAATAATAATAATAATAAAAATGAGCATGTCTACCAAAATGAAAGAAACCACAAAACTCCCAAGGCTAGGAGGGCTTACTTCGTGTCCCCCTATCTCCTTCTGTCCATCCATTATGGTTCTTTGGCAGTAATGTGTTAAATTACTATCTTCCTGTTGCAGTGGCTAGTGCAGAGGTTGCAACAGGTAGTAGAGTCCTAGGCTAGCTTGGTGCAGTTATATATGCCCTGTGGTCGGGTGGTGTAGCTAGCATTGTGTCCATAGTTTACCATGCACTCGATGAGCTATTTCAGTGAAACAACTTTCTATTAAGAGACTCATACCAGCAGACTTGCTCTGCTAGAACCTGACTAAGGAGTAACAATGACAGTAATGCCTGAATACGTGGGAAAACTTTTACTATTTAGCGCCACTCTGAGACAGGTACCTGGGACTCGTAATACCTCACATGGAGGTCTCCGAAACTGTGTAGGCAAAAGGCGGTCAGATATAGAAGCATATATCTAAACATGAGTACAAGACAAGCATAATCTAAACACATCCAGGCAGAGTACTGTACTAATTGGGTGAGGGCTCCTATCTGGCCCCTGTCTGCTCTTCCATCCAACTTCTACTTCTCTACCTCAAGTTATCACTATTCTCCTATTTGATATTTTTAGCATTAAGTACTGTTGTATTTTTGTTTTATACTGAATCTGATTTAAGTAAAGTTCAAGCATCTGTTTAAGTAGGACTCTGCCTCTCCTTGTCTCCGCACCACTGCACCTCACACTAGTCCTAACCAAACGTTCGGTGCCTGGATGTCTGAGGGTGGGTATTACCACTCCTGAAGGCAACATCGTTCATGTCGGCTGATCGTTGCATTGTTTCTCTTTCAAACATGTTGAAAGACAAACGACTGGGATAGCAGCTATATGCTGCCGTCGTTCCGTGGAATAGGAGCGGTGGCAGCAGACCACCGCTATCCCTATGGGCTGCCCGGACGATCACCCGGGCAGCCCCCCTGCAGCTCCCCATGGCCACCCCCGGACTCACCTGCTTGTTGCTGCCACGCGGAATAGCTGCGTCAGCGAGCGAGGAATGAGGAGCAAATGAGCGCTGAAATAGGGGTTTTAGTCAATGTCACAAAGCTAATGATAATGCTTTAGGTGTGGGGTCATCAATGGGGGCAAATTGTATGAGTGGCTGTGCACCCAAAAGCCATCATGCTAAAATTCAGTGACCAGGTATGAGGGGGTTGTATAATGTCCCTTTGGTGTTGTGGTATGGTATGCTGAGGGGTTGTGTTGATAGGTGGTGTAGTGCAACCTTAGGGCTCACCTTCTTGAACTTTCCTGTCACAGTGGGGTCCGAGGGTGTCAGGGCCCTTGTCCTCTTCAGTATACACGCAGGGACATATATTTTTAATAAGAGTCTTCACACAACAGCGGTAAAAATATATTGTAACTTTACTTGAGAGATAACTTGGTACACTTTAGACATTTGGTGGCTTGATCAGCATACCTAGTGAGGGTGATCCCATGGATGACACAAAGAGACCTGTTCCAGTGACTTTAAAGCTTTCAGCCTTTATAAGGTGTAGACATGTCACTGGTAAAGTGTTCGAGGGGGGTGTACATCTCACCTAGGCTGATACATAACGTGAGATGGTAAGTCCGGAAGAGGTCGTTTGCTCAGCAGTGATATGCTGCTGAGTTGTTATTTAATTTTCCGGGCCGGATTTACTGGAATGGCGGATAGGTTGGTAGTGGGATCTGCCATTCCCTCCCCCTCGATCCAGTGTGGGTTTTGGGATCAGGTGAGCTCTGATCCTAATCAGCCTGAGAAGGCAAAAGGTGTGCTCAGTGTGCAGGGGAGGCTCTCAGCCAGGAGTGAACAGCCTGGATGCTGTGTTTGGTGGGAGCTTGGAATACAGCCGCTGCTGAAGCCTATTCACACCCAGCGATATTGCTTATCCAAGTATCAGACAGGTGACCTGCATGTTTAATAAGTGCTCAGACGGGCAAGACCTTTTTGTTTGTTTTGTTTAAAAGCACGGTGTTGCTGTATTTCTGTTTGCTGGACCGTTTATGATACAAATAAACGCCAAGCTCCTGTTTTATGAAGCCAAGTCTGTTGTGAACTGTGTCCAAACACACCATCCCCCGGGAAGATCCCTACAATTGGTGGAGGATGCGGGCAAAACGCTTGCTAGGGGCAACGGTGTGCATCAACTTGGCTACAGCTGCTAATCCCCAGCCAGTGGCCGCAGCTGCCCTAGAGACTTTGTCTGTGAGAAGAGCTGTGCAGCGTGCGCTGCAAAAGATGCTGATGACGATGTTGAGGCCTACTTAACTGTCTTTGAGCGTGTGGCTGAGCGAGAGAAGTTACCATCCACTGAGTGGGCAGAAGTCATTGCTCCCTATTTAACAGGCGAACCTCAAAAGGCCTACTATGACCTCAGTGAGCAAGTGCTCAAGGACTATCCTCGGCTAAGAGCAGAGATACTTGCCCGACTAGGAGTTACTGCTGCTGTCCGTGCCCAGAGGGTCCGCAACTGGAGCTACAGTCTGGACAAGTCAGCGAGGTCCCAGATGTATGACCTGATTCATCTGACAAGAAAGTGGTTGGAACCAGACACCTCTACTCCTGCCCAGATCCTAAAGAGGGTCGTCATGGATCGCTACCTCCGAGCACTTCCTGCTGATCTGCAACGCTTGGTGGGACAAGGTGACCCTAAGAGTGCCGACGAACTTGTCAACCTTGTAGAGAGGTTCCAGGCGACTGAGGACTACCTCCGTGATGTTCCTGCAGCACCTTCACCTCCCCAGAGTGCCAGATCTGTGCCGTCAGCTGGTAAGAGACTTCCATCTATTGAGGGAGTGTGGAGGGGGGCTGATAGAGGGAAGAGCGCTCAGGCGGTGTCTCAAGGGCAAAAGACTGGTGATGGTCCCAGGTGGCTAAGTGGCCCTAAAAAGGACTCCACGCCAAGGAGACCCCTAAGTCTATTGCATTACCCACAGTAAATGATAAAAATGTACAGGATGAAAATGATGCTTTTCCTTTGCAGGTCCTGGCTGGTGAGGAAGAGGCTCCTCCCACTGACCGAAAGTTCCAGACTTAGAGGTGTCTAGGGATAATTTTGGTACTGCACAGGTGCAGGACCCCACTCTCAAAAATGCGAGAGAACAGGTTGCCGTTATGAATGGGGTACCTCAGGAACCAGATGCTGAGAAAAAGTTTCCACATTTTTCTATGACTAATGATCTCTTCTATAGAGTCACTAAAATTAATGATGAGGTTGTGGAACAGCTTCTGGTGCCTAAGTCGTACCGGCGTCAGGTACTCGACATGGCCCATAATCATGTCCTTGAGGGCCACTTGGGGACGGATAAAACGCAGGAGAGAGTCCTCCAGAGGTTTTATTGGCCTGTGATTTATGCTGACATAAAAAGCTACTGCGAGTCCTGCCCCACATGTCAGCTTAGCTCCCCAGTGTCGCATTTCCTCAGTCCTTTGGTTTCGCTCCCCATCATAGAGGTACCTTTTGACCGGATCACAATGGACTTGGTGGGTTCCATTGTAAAGTCAGCTAGGGGTCACCAGTACATTCTAGTTATATTAGACTACGCGACCCGCTATCCTGAGGCTGTGCCCCTAAGAAACACTGCATCTAAAACAATTGCACGGGAATTATTTTATATGTTTTCCAGGGTGAGGATCCCCAAGGAGATCTTGACTGACCAAGGTACACCATTCATGTCGAAAGTGATGAAAGAGTTATGCAAACTGTTTAAAATCTCACACATACGTACCTCTGTGTATCATCCCCAGACGGACGGGTTAGTGGAGAGGTTTAACAAAACACTGAAACATATGTTGAAGAAAGTGGTGGAAAAAGATGGTCGTGATTGGTATCACTTACTACCTTACCTGATGTTTGCCATTAGGGAAGTACCCCAAGCATCCACATGGTTCTCTCCCTTCGAATTGGTCTATGGTCGTCACCCTAGGGGTTTATTGGATATAGCGAAAGAGACATGGGAAAGTGAGTCCACCCCATACAAGAGTGTTATAGAGCATGTAGCACAAATGCAGGACCCTATAGCCACTGTAATGCCCCTAGTAAGGGAACACCTCCAGAGGGCGCAAGAGGGCCAAAGCAGAATTTACAATCGTTCTGCAAGAATCAGGACATTCAGCCCAGGTGACCGGGTACTCATACTTGTTCCCACGGTAGAAAGCAAATTCTTAGCAAAGTGGCAGGGTCCCTATGAAATTGTAGAGAAGGTCAGTGAGGTCAACTACAAGGTACACCAACCAGGTAGAAGGAAGCTTTTTCAAGTTTATCACATAAACTTGATCAAGCCCTGGAAAGACAGGGAATCCTTGGTGGCGACAAATCCTGTTGGTCATCGGTCACCAACAATCCCTCCAGTCAAGACTGGTGACACCCTATCAGTGTCACAGAAGCAGGAAGCTAAGGAGTTTCTGCAGAAAAATAAAGACAAGTTTTCTGACCTTTCAGGGCGTACGCATCTCATTAGTCATCATATTGAAACTGAGCCTAGAAGCAGAGTAAACCTCAAGCCCTATAGGATACCAGAAGCATGGAGGGAGGCGGTATCATCCGAGGTAAAACGTATGCTTGACCTAGGAGTCATTGAGATGTCCCAGAGCGAGTGGTCCAGCCCGATTGTGCTAATCCCAAAGCCCAATGGAACTTGGAGGTTCTGTAATGATTTCAGAAAGTTAAATGAGATCTCCAAGTTCGATGCCTACCCCATGCCCAGGGTTGATGAGTTGATTGAAAGGATGGGTAATGCCAGGTACATAACTACCCTTGATCTCACTAAGGCCTACTGGCAAATTCCCCTCACTCCTGAGGCTAAAGAAAAGACTGCATTCTCCACCCCTGATGGTCTCTTCCAATACGTAGTGATGCCATTCGGGTTACATGGAGCCCCTGCCACTTTTCAGAGGTTGATGGACTTGATTCTGCGACCACATTGTGATTACTCCGCTGCCTACCTCGATGATGTGGTTATTTTTAGCCCGGATTGGGAAAGTCACCTCTGTAAGGTCCAGGCGGTGTTAGATGCCATAAGTGATGCGGGGTTAACCATCAATGCAGAAAAGTGTGCACGAGCCTTGGAGGAGGCCAAATACTTGGGCTACATTATTGGGAGGGGGTTAGTGAAACCACAACTAAATAAAATTGAGGCAATACAGAATTGGCCTCAACCCCTCACAAAGAAACAGGTCAGAGCTTTCCTGGGTATTACGGGCTATTACCGAAGGTTTGTGCCAAATTTTGCTTCAGTTGCAGCCCCGCTAACTGACCTGACAAAGGGTGCAAAGTCCGCAATGGTGACATGGATTCCAGAGGCCAAGGAGGCTTTTCGAAGCCTTAAGTCTGCCTTGTGTCAACAACCTGTGCTAGGTAACCCCTGACTTTAGGCGAGAGTTTCTAGCACACAGACAGACAGACAGATGCCTCTAACACAGGGTTAGGTGCCGTCCTCTCACAGGTCATGAATGGCGAGGAGCACCCGGTGATGTACTTGAGTAGTAAGCTATCCCGGCCGAGAAAAACTACGCCATCATTGAGCGAGAATGTCTGGCAGTGAAGTGGGCCCTAGAGTCCCTGAGGTATTACTTACTAGGCAGAAAATTCAAGTTAGTGACAGACCATGCCCCCCTAACATGGATGAAACTTAATAAGGAGAGAAATGCAAGGGTGACTAGATGGTTTCTGTCCCTACAAAACTTTAATTTCAGTGTGGAACACCGGCCAGGAAAGTTACAGGCAAATGCTGACGCCCTATCAAGGGTACACTGTCTGTGGGGACAAAACGCTCAGCCCTCCGGTCTGAAAAAAAGGGGGGGATATGTAGACATGTCACTGGTAAAGTGTTCGAGGGGGTGTACATCTCACCTAGGCTGATACATAACGTGAGATAGTAAGTCCGGAAGAGGTCGGTTGCTCAGCAGTGATATGCTGCTTAGTTGTTATTTAATTTTCCGGGCCGGATTTACTGGAATGGCGGATAGGTTGGTAGTGGGATCTGCCATTCCCTCCCCCTCGATCCAGTATGGGTTTTGGGATCAGGTGAGCTCTGATCCTAATCAGCCTGAGAATGCAAAAGGTGTGCTCAGTGTGCAGGGGAGTGCTCTCAGCCAGGAGTGAACAGCCTGGATGCTGTGTTTGGTGGGAGCTTGGAATACAGCTGCTGCTGAAGCCTATTCACACCCAGCGATGTTGCTTATCCAAGTATCAGACAGGTGACCTGCATGTTTAGTAAGTGCTCAGACGGGCAAGACCTTTTTGTTTGTTTTGTTTAAAAGCACGGTGTTGCTGTATTTCTGTTTGCTGGACTGTTTATGATACAAATAAACGCCAAGCTTCTGTTTTATGAAGCCAAGTCTTTTGTGAACTGTGTCCAAACACACCATCCCCCTGGAAGATCCCTACAAAGGATACGTGTGACTTGAATTACTAGAAGAAATGACGCTGACAGCACTCACTGACTTGCAGGAGGAAGACGCATAGAAGTAGAAGACTTGACGCTGTCGACGCTCGCTATCATGTAGGAGATGCATGAACACACTGACATGGAAGCCAGGAAGATGTGGACGGTGAGCGGGGGACCCTCAAACATCTCACCAATCCGACAGCAGGCATTAATAAATACAGAGTATATCCTGCTTAGACTTAGGAGGCACGTATTAGTCCTTATGACTGGCTGGAAACAGGTTAGGTGGTGAAAGATGAAGTTCGACAGGATCACTGAGGGGACGTGGAGAGGATAGGCCCTCCTCTGGCGGAGCCAGAGCTCCAACTGACACTAAGGAGACCGCGCAGCACCTCTGGGTAAAAGGTGGGCGGAGCTAACTTTCCCCTGGCCAATCACAAGAGTGTGATAGGTTGCAGGGGAGGAATACTGATCAAGCTTAACATTTGTCTCATTAAAAATTAATACATATCAACATATTAAATAAATACATGGCAGAAAACCATACTACTATAAGAAAGTTAGGGAAGAGCAGTAAATACATAGGCCCTTAATACAGGCAGTCTAGGGTTGCCAATAGCAACAATACATCTCCAGATGCCTGACAACAAATACTGCTTTGGGCCATTACAGTTGCATTGTGATAACTTTGTATCTCAAACCAGTCTAACATACACCATAAATCCCTGATCCAGCATATTGTAAGTACAGCATTGAAATCTGTACAGCACCATCAAGTGTTAACATGAAAACGAGAGTAGCAGCAACAACATATAATCAGAGATTTTCAGACACTGGTATTGCTGTAATTTACCAATTAACATAATTAAATCCTGTGTTCAGTGTGTCATTTGAAACTAGAGAAAGATGTTATTTGAAATATGTGAGGCCGGCTTTTACCTGCCGTAGATGCGTGGAAGTAATGCAGACTTCTGAGCAGATCTAGTGGAAAATTGATAATGTGTTTAATTACAACTCACTCAAACTTCTATCTGTGCGCTTGCTGATAGTAATCACGCTGAAAATGGTTATAATCCCTGACTAATGAAACATGGCAGAGATTTATAAGATGTCTGATGCTTTGTGAATGGGATTTGGGGAGTGTGAAGATAGCTTCCCTGTGGTTACAAATAATATATTTCTTCCAAGTACTGGCTGCCTGTGCACAGCCGTCAGTCTGTGGAGCTCCACAGGGCAAATGTTTGAAGCTGGTGTCACAAACAGCATTTTTTTTTATCAACGTAGGGCTTTTGATCAAAGAAAGCAAAATAGTAGTGGCAGCTTTTGAAAAAGAACTGTGTGTGACATTAACCTAAAATAGGAGCAGTAACCAAGTTGCAGAAATCGTCCATGATTACTACACAATGTACAGAGCTACCTGCTTCTTGGTCATCTTATTGTGTGTTGCTTTTGCTGCATCTCTGGCAAACAGCTTATGGGTGAGGTGCCATGTGTCTATACCACGTCTGTCTATCACATATTGATGGCCAATTCTGCCACATGTGACCTATCCTAATAAGGCCATCCTTCTACTCAGGGGCGTAGCTCATGTCTCCTGGGCCCTGGTACAAGAGGTCAACTTGGCCCCCCCCTTCCTCGACCAAGCGATGCTATTTGTGTGTGTATGTATATATACACACACACACACACACACTATATCTCAAGACTGATATTACCAATAATACCAGTATATAGGAAATATTGTCACCATACATATTACCGCCATACTGTCACTAACCAAACCCTGAATACTGAGACCAATATTGCCAATAATACCAGTACACAAGGGGGAAATATAACCAGCACACCACAACCACTACTATCATCACCATATTGTTACTGACCAAATCCAGTATACTAAATCCAATAAAACACAGTACCAGAATACAAGTAACAAATAACACCACCACATACTGACTAACACTGCCATATGCCGACTAACACCACCGCATACTGACTAACACCACCACTGCTACTGTATAATCCACTGTACACAGATCACTATCACCTCATCCAGTCATATAGAGGTGGACGCAGCTACACACAGGTTCTCTACTCCATATACATCACAGTGCAGATATATTTAGTGACTCACAGGGGACGTCTTCTCTGATCGGAGTTCTACCCTTTTCATCTTCTCCATCTGTCCTGGGCCGTCATGAAAACTTCTCCGAGCCAAGAATCCACAGAATCTGCCAGACAGACATATTAGACTCCTCACTCCGGCACCATCCTCATCTCTATACAAACTGCACATCTGTATTGGCCCCTTTACACCTTCATTAAGTGGGTAGGCTGACTCTATGTGACCCCCCCTAGTATATGCCCCCTGTGTGTGGTCCACTAAAGTACATGCCCTATTGCATACACCCCCCATGTAGTCCCCCTTATAGATGCCCCCCTGTGTTGTCACCCAGATAGATGGCCCACCATGTTATCCCCCTTATAGATGGCCCCCATGTTATCTCCCTTATAGATGCCCCCCATGTTATCCCCGCGGTCGCTACGCCACTGCTCTACTATTACCATTACTGTGCTTGTTGCTGCCCAATCCTACAAATACAACCTGTCAATGCTTAAAGGAATTGTCCAGCCAAAATAGACTGATGAGCAATTCATAGGATAACCGATCAGTCACCGATTGGCAGGATGCCAACACACGGCCCCCTGACATATCAGCTGTTCAGTTCAGTGAAGGGGGCCGGAAGCAGTTAGTCTCTGTTCACTGTGTAGCAATGGTGATGAGAAACTGCAGCTCAGCTCTTGTTCAAACCGGGGCTATGCTGTAGTTACATGATTCAGTAACCAAAAGGTGAACCCCCCAGCCCATGCATTAACAAATACACCTACCCCCCCCCCCCCCGCACACACACCATCACCACTATACTCACACCATCACATCATCATTACGCTCCCTGCACCTCCAGTCATAGTCACCCTTACCTCTAGCACTAACACCCCAAAAAACTACAAGGAGTTAACCCTTTATTCCCCATAATACTTTGCAGCCATGACAAACCGGCTTAGTCATGCAGCCCTAACCTTAGGGGGCTTTGCCCGTTTTGTAAAGCCTAACTGGCCACCACCACTAAAAAGTGAACCTCCGTCCACTGTGTAGTGTGGCCGTCTAACAATTGATGGTGTGGGTGCCATATGTCAGCACCCCACCCCAATAATTTGGTGCACCATTTGTAAATTTGCTTGGATCAATTCTTGATCTGTTCTGGACATTCATAAGATTAAATGGGCACTGTCATTTAAAAAAGCTTTTGATATGTCATAGGCACATCAAATGTTAGGATTAGTTGAGTGTTCAGATCTCAATCAATCATGAGTTGGGAGAAGTCGGCTGTCCGTGCGTTCTTCTCCAGCTCTATGTGACATGTCCAGGACAGACACATTAGTGCATGGAACTGTCCCTGTCTGAACTGGTTAGTCGAGTCTGAACACTTACTGTATATGGTTGGTAAGTAGTAAGAAAGCAAAGGGTTTGCAAAAACAGAAACAAAAAAAATATATAAACCTCCAATCTCTGGGATTGCTTCTGGCAACTGAGAAAACTTAATTTTTGCAATTAAGGTTATAATAAATCATCAGACTGGTTGTTATAGGCAGCAGCTCTGCTTTTTACCTATACAATTTTTTACATCTGATCTTACATTTTATATTTTTCATTATCTATATCAGCAGCTGCCAATGCCAACAATCTACTCTTCAAATACCATCTGTTTTGCCCCCCAGATTTTAGAGAGCCAGACAGAAATATAAATCCACATTTATTGTTATAAAATGGATATTTATTCTCTAAACACAAGAGGAGAAGCTTTAAGACCAATGAAAGGCGGGTAATGTTACATATGACCGTCTGGGGAATTGCGTAAATGTATTCACAATAGATCAGCTTTAACTTTGATGAACGGCTCTTCTATTCATTTTAATTGTTCCCACCTAGTATTACACCAAACCAATCTAACATTAAATCTAATTAAATAAAAAAATAAAAAAAACACACACAAACACACTGAACTGACTTTACTGTGAAAAGCCTCATCAATTTTGTTAAAGGGAAACTGTCAGGTAGTCCCCTACTCTATTTATTTGTTTAGTATATAGGGCATCAATCCCTGTATACACACACAGAAAAAAATCGCTAAAATGGGGTTTCAACAAGGCCTATCTTCATGGAAGGAAGTAATAGGACTTGGCCATTATACTGCCAGTCTCCTTCAAGAAGAAACAACTGCAACAGGTGTAGCTGACCTGCTCTGCACACTCCGCAGTACAGGGATTGACATTTCTTACATTGATTCCTGTACCTTATGGTGGTTTACAATTTATATTCCAAATTAGCCTTTTAGTATGTTTTTGGAGTGTGGTTGGAAACATGTGCAAATACAGGATCAATATGTAAACTCCTTACAGATGTTGACCTTGGGTGGATTTAAATGCAGTACCCCAGCCCAACAAAGCAACAGTGCTAACCAATATTACAGCCTGATGCCCATAATTTTGTCAACACCACTGTATATATTTTCTAAAACATTCCTGAAATATTGCAGTGTTCCCACTGTCCACTGGGGGCAGAGTCAGTTATTATCACATCAACAGAAGGCAGCTTTACAATGAAGGTGGTTCTTCTTTAACAAAGTTGGAGACATATAGAACAGGATGACATCATTAGTTGTTGGGACAGCTCAGATTTTCCTCCTACCTATGTAATGACCTACGAACATATCACATTTTTAGATGCCTACCATAAAGTTAATCTCTGTATTTGTTCCTCAGCAGCTCAGGTGACATTGTTTAAGGGGTTTCGCACATGAAGATGACAACTCCTTGTTACAAGGGATAGCTGCTCTGGCTTTTAGAGGGAACCTATCCCTCTAAAAGGGAGGGATAGGTTATGACTTATGACTTCACTTGACCGTTTAGTGGTCAGTTGGGGGGGGCCCAATCAAAAGTTTGCTATGGGGCCCAGCCATTTCTAGTTACGCCCCTGACTATCACCACTTGGTGTCTCACTCTCCCTTATCTCTATGCAGAGCTGAAGGTAAAAGAGTTAAACGTGTGTTCTTTACTGTTAGTGTGTGGACCGACCTTATCCTATCACACACTCACACCACTTTCTTCCAGGTTAGTCCCAATAACCCCTATATAGGATAGTTAGTTTGTCTGGTGTAAAGGAGAGTAAAGGAGAGAGACAGAGTAGAAGCAGAGCTCCTGCTGCAGTTTATACCAAGGCCTGTCCTGAGGGCCAGGGCCTTGTCAGGAACCAAAGATTTCTCATTCCTTATAAGAGACTTTCCAGTAACAAGTATGCAGTGCTAAACCTAGAGGTGGGGTAACTGTCACCTGGGTACATATTGCCTATGCCTAGAATAAACAAGTCAAATTTAGTCAAGACTATTAAAGAAGAGGATTAGTCTCCAGTGGAGCAAAAATCCTAAGCTGAAGTACTTTATTGAAACTTGCTCGGCCTACTCAAGAAAACTTGAGGGGTTGGCTATACCCAGTTGTTCAAACCTGGGACCTCGTACTACCAGACCTGATACTGTTGTTGTATTGCAACCAAGTTGTATTGCACTGAAGATTTACTCAGTAAAGTGTTCTTCCTATTTAAGTGCTGGACTCTGTGCTCATTGTTATCCGCTTACAGACTGTGCTACCTTTTACAATGCCTGGTGCTAGTGTACCCAGGGGTGCACACAGGGCCGTTTCTTGTGCCGGACGGGACGGGCGATGGCACGGGGCACCGCCAGCTAGGGGGCGCTAGTGGCGCTCCCCGGGACCTCACCCAGCCGGCTTGGATAGTGTGCCACGTGCCGCGCACCTCCGGCCTGGCCGCCGACACACACCGCCCTACACTGCGCTCTGACCGCCATTCCCCTGCTCAGGGTGCCCTCCGTCCGTATCCTCGCTGCAGCCCCCGCCCCCGCACATCACCTGCTAAGGCCGCTCTACATCCTGTCCGTCCCGCAGCCGCCGCCCGCATTCCCCGCCCCTTTCACTTAGCTGAGCTGAGCCCACATCACATCCAGGCTGCCGCCTGCCATTCCCTGGCCTGGACGTGATCTCCCCTCCCAGCAGCCACACTGCTGGAGGCTCCGTCCCTGCGGTGACAAGAACTATTTTGTGCTGTCACCACTATATTACTATAACTATGCAATTATCAGTTCCGGTAAACTAGAAAGACAGAGCTAAAGCAGTAAAAGAAAGCACTATACTATCCAGTCACCACGTGCTGCTAGGGTCTCACTCAAGTTATCAGACGACAGTTAATTGGTAACAACAAGTTGTACATGTATATAAATACACATACGGGTTCTTGGACAGTACCACAGGCAGGAGGGACACCTCGTCGTTAATAAAGGCAACCACTGGGGGTCGATCGGGTCATCCAGACTCACACAAGGCTGTCTGATCTGATATGGATAAGTTACAGATTCATAAAATCAGTAAACTTACCGTTTTCAGTGGAGGTGATCAGGCTCCGAGTTTCAGACAGTCTAGGATTATCCCGGACACCAGGGCGTCGGCCACCAGAAGCTAGAGTCCCTTTTGTCAAAATTTGAGGTACCGCGGTGTTCGGGCGCCATTGTCAAGGTGATGAGTCTACTTTTAGTCACCTTGCATCAATTAACTGTCTCTGTTCTAATTAACTAGCCCGTGCCCACATAGCCCGTACTAGAAGCTACAATACAGAACCCATGGAGACAGGACACAGATGTGTGCACACAACTTCCTCTTTTTATTAGAAATGTCTCTCATTTTATAATCGCGGAATACAGGAGTGGTTACATAGTCACATGTATATATTTGATATAACATGATTGGATAAACGGTTATATTATTGCATTGATATGGTATATAGCAAGTTTAGCAGCTTGTCTGTCTAGCAATTGGCAAGCTGTCAAGATTCTCCTTTAGTCATCCAGAAAGAGGAAGTTCTGGAGGTCCGGTCTTGCAGTTTTAGCATAAGCTGGCTGTCTGGAGCTGAAACATATCTGAATTAACTATTAAGACTCATAACAAATTGAAATGTTTCTCTATAATCATAATCTATAATCTATGATCAATAATCAATAATCAATACCGACCCTGACAAGAAGATCTGGAGACAGAGGGACCCGCTCCATGCCTGGATTAGGTGAGTATATGAATTTTTTTTTTCTGTGTTGGGCAATGCAGGGGACAGTGGGGCAGTGTTACAGTGAGGACAGCACAGGGGGACAGTTGCGATGCCCTGGCCCCTGGGGGCCACTTCCGCAGCGCTGGTGTTATGAGCGGGCAATGACCGGGGCAGCTGCAGGGGTTATACTTGTCACGGTATAGGCCTGAGGGCAGCACAGCTGTAGGGCCGGTCTGAGGAATCTGCGGGTGATGATGGGCATGCGATTCTTCGCTGCACTTAGTCAGGGCACCAGTTAGTGGACACCAATGCCAGGGTTCAGTAACAGCGGTTTTATTATAGATAAGGTAACTAGTAACAGTTCTGTCCGGATGCAACCGGGTATATAGCAGGCTTTGACAAATAAGGCAGGAGTGGTGCTGCATAGGCTGTGAGAATACGTGCCGGATGATGGGAGTAGGAGTATGAGAGAGATAGCGTTGCTGGGTGGATTAGCTTGAGAATAATACTTGCTGTGAATCCTTGTAGCGATGAGGAGAGATAACGGAATGACACCCAGATGAGAGGAAAAGAATCCGGTCACTTGAGCAGGCAGAAACAGCCGAAGACTGGTATATAGCAGCAGACTTAGTCACTCTTCTGTGGGAGAGGATAGAACCACACAACCTCCTTGCTTGGAAGCAGGGGGAAGACTAACTTGTCAGCAGGAAGTGGGAGGTCACATGGTTGCTCCTGGCCAGAGCTAGTCGGCCATTGGAGGAACCATGGTTACAGGTCACGTGATCAACAGCCTTGCATACCACTGTACACTGTAATACACAGGAACACATGAGAATACACATGAAAATGCACAATACCAGAGAATACTAGGGGTAAACCAGCAGCAGTTGCAGTGCAAACACTTACCAGCACAGGCATTGACACAGCAAGAGAAATGGCCACAATAGGAGTAGTAGTCTGCATGTTCTGGGACACTGCATACCTCCCTAGCAAGTTTGAGCCGACCTCGGCGAATCTAGAAGGCAGCAAACATGAATAGACTGGACAATCAAACAACAGGAATGAATGATGAGAGTGAGTGTGATGAGGTGTGTGTTTCCCACGCCCAAGGCACAGGTGAGAAGAGAGAGAATGAGAAACCCTAGTGGCAGGACTTCACCTAGGGGTGCCTAACGTACTCTGGCGACCAGGTAGCTAGTGCGTGAACCATCTGACGTGTAAGCCAGGACAACTTAACTGCTGGCGGGGGACCCTCAATATTCCAGCCAGTTAGACAGTAGGTTTTCTGTTAAATGTGTTACCCTACTGGAAAAGAGAACTGTGAAGACCTGTGTACTACCTTGGCGTGTCTGAGTAGTGTCTTGGATACCTGGAAGAGAAAAGAACAAAATAATAAAAGCAAACATACATGGGGAGCTCCCTTTCATACCACTCAATCACACACAGAAGCACTCCACAGGCCAAACACACGAAAAGGTTGTTACGGCCGCGGCGGCGTCCCGCGTTCCGGGCCGCCGCCGCGACCGCTACCTGCCCTATGCAGCAGCCGGTGTCCATAGTCGGGGACCCGGCGCTGCTGTCACCTCGGCCCCGGGGGGCGCCTCACCTCTCCACGCTCCTGTCTCCCGCTGTGCCGGCCGGCGCGCGCGTCCCCGCCTCCTAGGGCGCGCGCGCGCCGGCTGTCTCAGATTTAAAGGGGCAGTGCGCTCCTAATTGGTAGTTGCACCCAATCACTCCCCTATAAATCCCAGCATGCCCTGTCCTTAGTGTTGGAGCCTCTACATGCTTCCCATAGCGTTTGGCCCAGCCCCCTGTTGTTCCTGAGTCCTATCTGTTACCTGGTCCCAGTCCCTGTTCCTGAGTCCTATCCGTTACCCGGTCCCTAGTCCCTGTTCCTGGTTCCTGTTTCCCTGTCACTCCATCTGTTCCTGCGTTCAGCCTGTCACGTGCGCTCTCACCTGCAGACCTTTGCCAGTGCCATCTCCTGCCTACTGCTCCTGCCACGCCTCGCCTGCCGTCACCAGCAACCAAGCCAGGGGTAGCGACCTGGGGGTCGCCTGCCGCAGCAAGTCCATCCCGCCTTGCGGCGGGCTCTGGTGAAAACCAGCGGCCCCTTAGACTCCGCTCCCTGGTGAGGTTAGTGCCATCGCTGGTGACGGTCCAGTGGATCCACTACTCCAGGTGTTACAGTAGGCTCCAACCATGGATCCCGGCGAGGTGCCAGATCTCCGTGACGTCGCCAGAGTGGTCGCGCAACAGGCTCAACAAATCCAGAAACAGTCACAGCAGATCCAGCAACTCACTGCCGCCTTACAGCAGCAGACTACTGCCCAGCGCACACCATCTCCTGACGCTGCTTCTTCACTCCGACTGGCTCTCCCAAGCAAGTACTCTGGGGACTCTAAGTTGTGCAGAGGATTCCTGACTCAGTGCACCATGCACATTGAACTTTTGAGTAGTCAGTTTTCCACCGAGCGCTCTAAAGTGGCTTTCATCATCAGCCTATTAGAGGGTAGAGCCCTGGCCTGGGCCACGCCACTGTGGGACCGTGATGATCCTGTTGCTGCCAATCTCCGGGCCTTCCTATTCGAGTTTCGCTCCGTCTTTGAGGAACCTGCCCGTGCTTCTTCGGCCGAGACTGCTCTCCTCAACCTCTCTCAAGGCAGCTCCTCTGTCGGTGACTACGCCATCCAGTTCCGCACCCTGGCAGCTGAATTGGACTGGAACGAGGCCGCCCTGTTGGCCACCTTCAAGAAGGGCCTGTCTAGTCGAGTGAGAGACGTGCTCGCTGCCCGAGACCTGCCTACCTCCCTGAACGAACTCATTCTACTGGCCACCCGAGTTGATACTCGTTTTTCGGAGAGGGAGGAGGAGGTTCGGCATGAACATTTACTAACCCATTCCCGTCGCCACCCCCAGCTGGCGCCGGTTTTCCAGAATCCTGACCTTTCGAGGTCCCAGCCCTCTCCTGAGATGCCTATGCAGGTGGA
The DNA here is from genome assembly GCF_027789765.1 of Dendropsophus ebraccatus. Lineage (NCBI taxonomy): Eukaryota > Metazoa > Chordata > Amphibia > Anura > Hylidae > Dendropsophus > Dendropsophus ebraccatus. The sequence goes on from NC_091457.1 coordinate 68,258,020, forward strand.
ACGGGCTCACCTGACGCCTGATGAAAGAATCCGGCGCCTGGAGCAGAATCTCTGTCTCTATTGCGGTGGTTCCGATCACTTCCGGCTGGGATGTTCCCTACGTCCCCAAACATCTGGAGGACGCTCGCACCTAGGTCCGGTGGGACAGGTGTCCCTAGGTGCGAATGCCATCATTCCAAGTCTGTCTATGCCTGTTTCCATCCGGACTCCCTCAGGACAAAATCATCAGACTACTGCCTTCCTCGATTCTGGCTCAGCAGGCAGTTTTATTGCGGCAACATTGGTCCAAAGATGGCGGCTACCCGTGACCCGACTAGCCAGGCCCCTGACTATCTCCTCGGTCACGGGCGAAATTCTTACCGACCGTGTGTACTACCAGACCGCGTCTTTAGTCCTCCAGGTGGGTCCTTCACATCAAGAAGAGATATCCTTCTACGTTCTGCCCCATTCTTCCCCCGCGGTCCTCCTGGGACTCCCGTGGCTACAAGAACATGCCCCTCAGCTGGACTGGAGAACCGGGGAGATTCTCAGTTGGGGTCAGGACTGTTCCCACCAGTGTCTCAAGTCACCTCAGACCAAGTGTATTTTGTCATTTCCTGTCCCGGCCAAGCCTCTATCCGGCCTACCGGCAGAAGACCAAGACTCGGCGGATGCCTTCTCTGCCGAGGTGTACCCTCTCCCCGTACCCAAGACTAAGGTCGTGTCCTCTCACCACCGGAAGAACTTACAGAAGGTCCCTTGCCACGTTATACCGCCTGATCGCCTAGTACCAGTCGTCACCTCCACTCTTCAGAGAGTACCCCCCGGAAAGACTCATGTTCACCCTGCGCTTCGAAGAGGTATTTTGAACTGGGGACATTCCTCGTTGGAGGCCGGGCACCCGGGAGTCCGTAAGACCGGCCAACGGATCTCTCGCCACTACTGGTGGCCCAGCCTATCCCAAGATGTCAAAGACTTTGTGGCTTCCTGTGCCATTTGCAGGCAAGAAAGAGGGGGAGGCCAAAGGGGGGGGGTACTGTTACGGCCGCGGCGGCGTCCCGCGTTCCGGGCCGCCGCCGCGACCGCTACCTGCCCTATGCAGCAGCCGGTGTCCATAGTCGGGGACCCGGCGCTGCTGTCACCTCGGCCCCGGGGGGCGCCTCACCTCTCCACGCTCCTGTCTCCCGCTGTGCCGGCCGGCGCGCGCGTCCCCGCCTCCTAGGGCGCGCGCGCGCCGGCTGTCTCAGATTTAAAGGGGCAGTGCGCTCCTAATTGGTAGTTGCACCCAATCACTCCCCTATAAATCCCAGCATGCCCTGTCCTTAGTGTTGGAGCCTCTACATGCTTCCCATAGCGTTTGGCCCAGCCCCCTGTTGTTCCTGAGTCCTATCTGTTACCTGGTCCCAGTCCCTGTTCCTGAGTCCTATCCGTTACCCGGTCCCTAGTCCCTGTTCCTGGTTCCTGTTTCCCTGTCACTCCATCTGTTCCTGCGTTCAGCCTGTCACGTGCGCTCTCACCTGCAGACCTTTGCCAGTGCCATCTCCTGCCTACTGCTCCTGCCACGCCTCGCCTGCCGTCACCAGCAACCAAGCCAGGGGTAGCGACCTGGGGGTCGCCTGCCGCAGCAAGTCCATCCCGCCTTGCGGCGGGCTCTGGTGAAAACCAGCGGCCCCTTAGACTCCGCTCCCTGGTGAGGTTAGTGCCATCGCTGGTGACGGTCCAGTGGATCCACTACTCCAGGTGTTACAAAGGTATCCAAAGTGCGATATGTATGGACCAGTGTGAAGGTTAGGTATGACTATGTGTGATAACTACTGTGTTGGGACAAGACAGAGGCGAACAAATACTGGAAACAAAAGGAAGGGAAACACAACAGACAACAAATACTGCGAGGTCTTGAGGAGAACTGGCTCATATGAATCTGAATGAAAATCTGAGAGAAATCTGAATGAAAATCTGAGAAAAATCTGCATACGAACTGGCTCAACTAAATCTTTCCAGCTATAGAGATAATATAGACAATAATGAGACTGGATGAGAAAATACACTCCTACATAAACTGGACTTTCTCTGAGGTATATATAAACTGACTTCTCTTACTCAGAGGAGGAGCTATCTGACTTAGACACTGGAAAATATACTGTTTTACAAAAGAGGCGCTCTACTCTGAGGCAATCTATGTAACCTTGTGCTTACTCAGAGAAGGAAATACAAAGACTTCAATAACACTGGAATGCAATGGTAGGAAAAGTGCAATAATGAAATAAGTGCAATAATACCCTGTGTGGAACACACAATCACAGGAAAGTGCATTAGGAAGGAATGGGTTAAGTGTCTCTGTTAGGTAGAGTCTCTTTTAGGCAATTAGAACATCGTCCATGTAAAAGGCTCTGGGACAGGCACTAGAGAACTTTTTGTTATGGTAAGTGTCCATCAGCTCATGGCTGGTTAGTACAGGGAACTTGGTCAGGAGGACCAGGCACGAACCTTAAACGTTGCAGGAACCTGAACAAAGCAGTTAGACAACAAAACAGTTTAAGGGCTCTGTTCTTTGTAAGGATACTTAGCAGAAATGTCCTGGAGGACCCTGAGTAGGCTTCTTCTTTTTCTTCTTCCACGGATAGCGATAGCGTGAAGGGCCTGGAGCAGAAGCATCACTGGATGCCGTAGTGACTACAATGCTGGGTGTCACCGTGGTGATAGGAGAGATGATGGGGGCCACATGATAGGTGACGGTCGTGGTAGAAGAGGCAGCCTTAGCCACAGCAGTGGGGGCAGTAGAGGGGACTGCAGTAGTAGACGGGCCCGCTGTAGTGGAAGCCGCAGGAGTAGCGCTAGGCATAGCGGTGGCAGCTGTAGTGGCAGGTGACAGGGCAGCGAGGGCCTGCTGAATGTCCTCGATCAGCTGCATAATCTTAGGCCCGCGCCCGAGCATCCATTGCGGCAGGGGCGGCGAATCACGCCCTGGAGGTTGCCACAGACCCGGGGATATGAAGGCCTTAGCAGAGTTCTCCCCTTTAGGGCCAGGGACTGAGGACAACAGAGTCGGTCCACTTACAATCTGTTCGCTGTCCGGTGATAAGGACCCTCCGGTACAAGAAGCGAGGTCAGCGGTGCTGGAGTGACCGGGTCCCGGAGAAATGCTGGTCTCAGGTATGGGCCCCTCATTCTGATCAGAAGAGGCCGGGATGAAGGCCCGGCGAAGACTTCCGTCGCCCGACGGGGCAGCGTCCCAGCTGTTGTCGCTGTAGGATGGGAGCGGTGCCAGTAGGCAGGCAGGGTTGCTCTCCGGCAGCTCCGGCATCCCTGGTGCTGCGGCTGCAGGCAAACGTTTCTCGGGGGCCGCCATCTTGTCACGCTCTGGCCGGAACTTGTAGCAGGAAGGGGAGGAGCGCCAGGCTGGAGGATCAGGTTCCAGAATCTGCCCAGCAACAGTGACGTCATCCAGCCCAGGCAGCCAATCAGGAGCAGCCAATGGAAAGTCTATGGCGCCGGACGATTCCCGCGCTTTGGCAGCATGGCTGTTAACCCCCTCCTCTCCGGGGTATGGCGCAGCCAGAAATTGAAGAAGACGGCGGCCATCTTGGGTACTGTTTAGGGCCCGAAACACTTCAATCACCCCCATAGTAATCGGCAAAGTCTCTGGGGGGCAACGGTACAGTTCTGGGGGCACTGACAGTTGGCACAACACAGTCTGTATCCTGTTCGTGACGCCAAAAATGCGATGCCCTGGCCCCTGGGGGCCACTTCCGCAGCGCTGGTGTTATGAGCGGGCAATGACCGGGGCAGCTGCAGGGGTTATACTTGTCACGGTATAGGCCTGAGGGCAGCACAGCTGTAGGGCCGGTCTGAGGAATCTGCGGGTGATGATGGGCATGCGATTCTTCGCTGCACTTAGTCAGGGCACCAGTTAGTGGACACCAATGCCAGGGTTCAGTAACAGCGGTTTTATTATAGATAAGGTAACTAGTAACAGTTCTGTCCGGATGCAACCGGGTATATAGCAGGCTTTGACAAATAAGGCAGGAGTGGTGCTGCATAGGCTGTGAGAATACGTGCCGGATGATGGGAGTAGGAGTATGAGAGAGATAGCGTTGCTGGGTGGATTAGCTTGAGAATAATACTTGCTGTGAATCCTTGTAGCGATGAGGAGAGATAACGGAATGACACCCAGATGAGAGGAAAAGAATCCGGTCACTTGAGCAGGCAGAAACAGCCGAAGACTGGTATATAGCAGCAGACTTAGTCACTCTTCTGTGGGAGAGGATAGAACCACACAACCTCCTTGCTTGGAAGCAGGGGGAAGACTAACTTGTCAGCAGGAAGTGGGAGGTCACATGGTTGCTCCTGGCCAGAGCTAGTCGGCCATTGGAGGAACCATGGTTACAGGTCACGTGATCAACAGCCTTGCATACCACTGTACACTGTAATACACAGGAACACATGAGAATACACATGAAAATGCACAATACCAGAGAATACTAGGGGTAAACCAGCAGCAGTTGCAGTGCAAACACTTACCAGCACAGGCATTGACACAGCAAGAGAAATGGCCACAATAGGAGTAGTAGTCTGCATGTTCTGGGACACTGCACAGTGTTATAGTGAGGACAGCACAGGGGGACAGTGTTACAGTGAGGACAACACAGGGGGACAGTGTTACAGTGAGGACAGCACAGGGGGACAGTGTTACAATGAGGACAGCACAGGGGGACAGTGTTACAGTGAGGACAGCACAGGGGGACAGTATTACAGTGAGGACAGCACAGGGGGATAGTATTACAGTGAGGACAGCACAGGGTGACAGTATTACAGTGAGGACAGCACAGTGGGACAGTGTTATAGTGAGGACAGCACAGGAGGACAATGTTATAGTGAGGACAGCACAGGGGGACAGTGTTACAGTGAGGACAGCACATGGGGACAGTATTACAGTGAGGACAGAGCACAGGGGGACAGTACTACAGTGAGGACAGAGCACAGGGGGACAGTATTACAGTGAGGACAGCACAGGGGGAAGTGTTACAGTGAGGACAGAGCACAGGGGGACAGTATTACAGTGAGGACAGAGCACAGGGGGACAGTGTTACATTGAGGACATCACAGGGGGACAGTGTTACAGTGAGGACAGCACAGGGGGACAGTGTTATAGTGAGGACAGCACAGGGGGACAGTGTTACAGTGAGGACAGAGCACAGTGGGACAGTGTTACAATGGGGACAGCACAGTGGGACAGTGTTACAGTGAGGACAGAGCACAGGGGGACAGTGTTACAATGGGTACAGCACAGTGGGACAGTGTTACAGTGAGGACAGCACAGGGGGGGGGCAGTGTTATAGTGAGGACAGCACAGGGGGACAGTGTTACAATGGGGACAGCACAGTGGGACAGTGTTACAGTGAGGACAGCACAGGGGGACAGTATTACAGTGAGGACAGCACAGAGGGACAGTGTTACAGTGAAGAAAGCACAGGGGGACAGTATTACAATGGGAACAGCACAGGGGGACAGTGTTATAGTGAGGACAGCACAGGGGGACAGTGTTACAATGAGGACAGCACAGGGGGACAGTATTACAATGGGATCAGCACAGGGGGACAGCGTTACAATGGGGACAGAGCTCGGGGGACAGTATTACAATGGGTACAGCACAGGGGGACAGCGTTACAATGGGGACAGCACAGGGGGACAGCGTTACAATGGGGACTGCACAGGGGGACAGTATTACAATGGGAACAGCACAGGGGGACAGCGTTACAATGGGGACAGACCTCAGGGGACAGTATTACAATGGGAACAGCACAGGGGGACAGCGTTACAATGGGGACAGCACAGGGGGACAGTGTTACAATGGGGACAGCACAGGGGACAGTATTACCATAAGGACAGAGCACGGGGGGACATTATTACTGTATGGACAGCACAGCAGTAGGCATTATTCCTACATGTAGCACAGCATGGGGCATTATTCCCATATGGGGGCACAGAGGGGATCCTATATACAGGGGGCAACACACACCCACTGACTTTAGTGCACATGACACAAAAATGTGGAAGGAAGTTGTTGTAAAAGTGTGGAGCCTAAGATATTTGTCTGTCAGGTTCAGAAGAGAGATCATCATGGTGGCCTGGGCCAGATGGAAGGGAAAAGTGAAAGTGACGCCTCAGATGAAAGAAGACGTCACCTGTGAGTCACTGGATGATTTTTGAAAGGTTAGGTAACGCAGCTCTGTGCCCTAATACACACACTGCTTTTCTTTTGTCTTCTGTCAAGAATCGCCCTGTAGTCAAAATTACCTAGAAACTGCCCTGGGTGCCCAAATACAACACCAGCTCACCCACTCCTGGTAACACCTAGCAACCCCAGGTCACTGCACACATAACTAGGTAGATTGGTAATTTAGGGTTCTAGTAGATTGATGTGATATACCCTTTACAAACTGTCATGATTTTCATAGTCAAAGGGTTGTCTGGTTTCATAACCAAGTAAGGGATAGTTCAGGATTTGCATATCTTCACATGAGCAAAGAGCCGTTATAGACAACATTTCTCATTCTACTGATTACCTGTGTTTTCTTTACTTCCTGTTATGTCCTGTTCCCTTTCTGTTTCCTGTTCCTGCCAGTGAGGGAACAGTGAGTCATCAGGTGGGCGGGGTTATGCCTCCACATTTCTTTAGCCACACCCCTAACATCTAACATCTGAGCCCAGAAGGAACTGCAGCAGTGAGGACAGAATGTCAGACTACAATCTCTGTACAGCACTGCAGCATAGGTTGGAGCTATAAACAGTAAATAAAGGAACTATGGAGGTGATTTATCAAAACTTGTGCAGAAGAACAGGGAAGCAGTCCCGTTTTCGGGGTGCTGTCCTGCAGTCCCGGAACGGCACCCAGTGTCCCGCATTATATGTGGCCCCACCAAAAAACAATAAACCAGTAACTCACCTGTCCACCAGTCCCAGCAGCTCCTCTCCCGGCAGAGCGCGCACTCCCGTCATCCTCTGGGGCGGGGTATACAGACACTGACTGTGCCGGAAGTGACCTGCAGCCTCTATCATGGATTACTTCCGGCACAGTCAGTGTCTGTCGGGAGAGGAGCTGCTGCTACTGGCGGACAGATGAGTTACTGGTTTATTGTTTTTCTGGTCGGGCCACACAAATGGGAGGATTGGCTACTATGTGGGGCGCTATATGGGGGATTGGCTACTATATGGGGCATTGGCTACTATGTGGGGCACTATATGGGGGCATTGGCTACTATGTGGGGCACTATATGGGGGCATTGGCTACTATGTGGGGCATATATGGGGGCATTTGTTATTATGTGGGCACTATATGGGGGATTGGCTACTATGTGGGGCACTATATGGGGGCATTGGCTACTATGTGGGGCACAATATGGGGATAGGCTACTATGTGGGGCACTATATGGGGATTGGCTACTATGTGGGGCACTATATGGGGGATTGGCTACTATGTGTGGCACTATATGGGGGGATTGGCTACTATCTGGAGCACTATATGAGGATTGGCTACTATGTGGGGCACTATATGGGGGCATTGGCTACTATGTGGGGCACTATATGGGGGCATAGGCTACTATGTGGGGCACTATATGGGGGCATTGGCTACTATGTGGGGCACTATGTGGGGGATTGGATACTATGTGTGGCACTATTGGGGGGATTGGATACTATGTGGGGCACTATAATGTCCCTCTTTGCTCATTGCAAAAGTTGGGAGGTATGATCAATCTATTGCTGAGGTAACAGAATCCTGCCTCATTGAGACCCCACCCACCAGTAGGATGGCTACTGTAGTGTATATGTAATCCAGGGCTAAAACTCCTATCATGTACATGTGTGCTGGGGTTCGTAGTCCTACAACAGATAAAAAAGTAAAAAAACTAGTTGATTTGATAACATAAGTAATTGGCAGACATTGAGCCACCATGCTGCTCAAAGGACACTTGTAGTAATACAGAAATTTCCCTGCCCATGGGTGGAGTAGGAGGAGCTATATTCAGAGAGGAGAACTTGGAGCTAGATTCAGAGAGGAGGGGGTGGAGCTACAGGCTTGCAGAGTTGTGATGTCACTGCTGACCCCTGTGACCTGGAAGAGGCCCAGGGACACAGAGGCAAAAAAAGGTTAGAGGAAACCACTAAGGGAAAGGGACAGATTACATATTATTCACATTTCCAATAAGAAAAAAATGTTGGACAACCTCTTTAACCCCTAGACGACCCTGGACGTAGGGTTACGTCATGGAAGTCTGTCCCCAGACGACCCATGACGTAACCTTACGTCCTGGGTGTTTCTCCCGCTATGAAGCGTGCTCCGGAGCGGAGCGTGCTTCATAGCAGGTGGGGGCCGGCTGCAAACAGCAGCCGGGACCTCACCGGTAATGACACGCTGCAGCGATTGCTCTGCCGCGTGTCATTAACCCCTTAAACGACCGCGGCGTTTAAGTGTAAGTGACAGGGGGAGTCCCCTGTCACTTACCGATCGGGACCCCCGCAGTGTGACTGCGGGGGTCCCGATCGTTGAAACGGACTGCCGGAGGTCTCTCACCTGCCTCCATGCGGTGCGATCGGCGATCTGCTACACTGAGCCTGCACAGGCAGGCTCAATGAGCAGATTGCCGATAACACTGATCAATGCTATGCCTATGGCATAGCAATCATCAGTGTAGAAATCCAAGTAGTGTATGTAAAAGTCCCCCAAAGGGACTTCAAAAGTGTAAAAAAAAAAAAGTTCAAAACACTATTACACTACCCCAAATCCCCTCCCCCAATAAAAGTCTAAATCACCCCCCTTTCTCATTATATAAATAAAACATATAAAAATAAATAAATAGATAAACATATAATATACCGTAGCGTGCGTAATTGTCCGATCTATTAAAATATAACAAGCGTCATTGTGATCGGTAAACGGCGTACACGAAAAGAGGGGAAAAAGTGCGCAGATTACCGATTTTATGTTACATTATATATTAAAAAAAATCAATAAAAAGTGATCAAAACGTCCGATCTTCACAAATATGGTATTAATAAAAACTCGAGATCATGGCGGAAAAAATGACACCCCATACAGCCCCGTAGGTGAAAAATAAAACCGTTATAAGCGTCACAATAGGCCCATTTTATTAATATTTAATTGCCAAAAAAAAGGATTTCATAAAAAAAAATATATATAACATTAGAGAATCTGTGTAACCTGCATATGGTTGTGTTCGGACTGACCTATAGAATAATAGTGTCATGTCGCTGTTACCATATAGTGCATTACGTAGACACAGGAACCCCCCAAACGTTACCATATTGCATTCTTATTTACGATTTCACCTATTTATATCTTCATAAATAATATATTTGGGATTCCATCATACATGTTATGGTAAAATGAATGACGCCATTACACAGTACAACTATTCCTGTAACAAATAAGCCCTTACATGGCCTGTAGATAAAAAACTGAAAGTGCTAGAGCTCTTAGAAGGGGAGGAGGGAAAAACGAAAACACTAAGATCAAAATTTGCGCGGTCCACTGGGTCATTTTGGGCCTGGTCCTCAAAGGGTTAAGGTCCAGGGAGGTGGACACTTTGTGATCATGTTATTGTTGATGGGCCCCTCTAACGTGAGAGCAGTGTCTGAAAAAAACAGCAAGACTTCCTAATTATTGGTAATTTTTTCTTTGATTTTAAAGGGATATTATCTAAAATATCAGAAACAATTTAAACTCTTTGGAAAGCTCAATGCTCTCGACTAGGCTGTAGACTCACTAATATTACATGAGCCTGTGACCGCATTGTATTATCTTTCCTATTGGTTTAGGTTGTTTACTTAGTGCGGCTGTGGCTTTGGTCAGTAGCGGTAGAATCGCGATCTGATGATCCTAGTCATATGTGAGACTGTTCCCACATTATCAGGAAATCCTTTTGCTAGTATGCAGGATGAGGTGATCAGTTTCATCCTTGTGGTCAAGTATTCCACCTTCAAAATGGACCGTGGTCAACCACAAAAGTGTCTGGTTTGCAACTTTTAGAAGTCTTTGGTCATTCGGCAAAGCTTTGTGTATTGCTTCATTTTAAGTAATTTGTCCCAGTTTTGCATAGTCACAGCTTGCAACTCTATTTTACAAAAGAGTCTGGGACAACTCTGAACTGTAAAGTTTTTATTCTTGATGTCTGCTTCGTGTCACGGAAACATTGGGCATTTGGATATTTATATTAACTTTAGTAATAGGGATGGTAGCACTGTTGTGCAGATCCCAAGGTCTCAGATCTTGGCTCTAAACATGCAGAACAGCATAAATTATGATTTATTTTAGGGCCCTCGACTGTAAACTATTGTCCTCTGCAAGTACTACATATTAAAGTTACTGAAACGACTACAGCATATGCTGAGTACATGCAATGCACCATGTTCACCTAAATCTGCTTTTTGATTTACGTTTCAGAAAGCTTCACTGTCTAGTTCCATTTATTTCATTTTTATCCTAGACTTATACTAAGATACTTCCCTTGACAAACACACATTGGGAGTATTAGTGTCTTTTACAAACAGGTTTCAGCTCTGTTAACCATGTATTAGACTAGTTAGGAACCCCCATCTACAATGCATTTGTAAAGTCTTCAGACCCTTCCACTTGTGTCACATATTGCAGCCTTGTGCTAAAAAAAATCCCATTATTCTGTACTTAATACCCCATAATGCACCTTAGGAAGCAATTATAGCCTGAAATCTTCTTGGGTATGATGCCACAAGGTTAGCACATGTGTATTTGGGGATTTTTTGCAATTTTTCCATGGAGATCCATTCAAGCTCTGTCAGGTTGGATGGGGACCTTTCCTTCACAGATATTCTGAGGTCTTTCAAGAGATGCTCCATTTGGTTCATATCAGGGCTCTGGCTGGGCAACTCAAGGACATTCACAGAGTTGTACCTAAGACTCTCCTGTGTTGTCTTGCTGTGTGCTTGTCATTGTCTTGCTGGAAGGTAAACCTTCGGCCAAGTCTAAGGGCCTTATTACATGGAATGATAATCGTCCGAATCAGCCCTATCCGGGCAATTATCGCTCCATGTAATAAACAAAATAATCAGCCGATGACAACGATCATCGGCTGATCGTTGATATAGGTTTGGACCAATAATTGTCGGGCACTGACCGCGCATCGCTACGTGTAATAGCGGTTTGCGGTCAGCCGCAACAATTTCCAAACTCTATACATTACCTATCCATGCTGCAGGGCATGGCTGCAGTGATTGGCTGAGCAGCCATGCAGCAAGTGCTGCAAGGACATCGGTAACAATGTCGATGCAGCCCTTGTTAAACGATTATCGGGCCCTTGTAATAAGCCCAGTTAACCAGCGCCGATCTAGCAGATCGGCGCTTGTTTACAGTTATTATTGAGCCCCCATCAGCCTATGTAATAGTACTCTAAAGTTTAGGGCACTCTGGATAAGGATTTCAATAAAGGGGTTAGAAGGGGGGAAGCAGATGGCTCAAGCATTCTGCTCCCTGGCTGTAACTTTACTGCCTTTTCACATATTGGAAGTATACCTTTTGAGAAAGAAAGGCTAAGGAAGTGAACACTGAGGAGCAGCATTTTCTGCTCCACCCTCAACTCCTTAACCGCTTAAGGTCAAAGCCAATTTTCGTTTTTGCGCTTTTGCTTTTTACATTTTATGTTTAAAAGTCCATAGCGCTTGCATTTTTTCACCTAGAGACTTACTTGAGCTCTTATTTTTTGCGAAACAAATTGTAATTTGCAATGACAGTCATTATTTTTCCATAAAATATGAAGCGAAACCGGAAAAAAATCATTTGCGCTGTCAAATTGAAAAAAAAAGATTTTGTTTTGATTTCGGGGAGTTTTGCATTTACGCTGTTCGCCCTATGGTAAAACTAACTGGTTATGCATGTTCCTCAAGTCATTACGATTACATCGATATGTAACATGTATAACTTTTATATTATGTAATGGCTTTTAAAAAATTCAAACCATTGTTAACAAATATATGTTCCTTAAAATTGCTCTATTCCCATGCTTATAACTCTTTTATCCTTTAGTCTATGGGGCTGTGTGAGGTGTCATTTTTTGCGCCATGATGTTTACTTTCTATAGGTACCTTGATTGCGCATATACGACTTTTTGATCGCTTTTTATTACATTTTTTCTGGATTTGATGCGACCAAAAATGCGCAATTTTGCACTTTGGAATTTTTTTGCGCTGACGCCGTTTACCGTGCGAGATCAGGAATGAGATTAATTAATAGTTCGGGCTATAACGTGCGCGGCGATACCAAATATGTTTATTTATTTGTTTATTTAATAATTTATAAAATGGGAAAAGGGGGGTGATTTGGACTTTTATTAGGGGAGGGGATTTTTTATTAATAAAAACACTTTTTTACTTTTTTTTTTTACATAAACTAGAAGTCCCCCTGGGGGACTTGTATATACAAAGCACTGATCTCTCATAGAGATCAATGCTGTGTATATACACAGCAAAGATCATTGTAATCAGTGATAGATTGCTATGGCCTGCTGCAGGCCATAGCAATTTATTGCCGAGCCGGGATCAGCATCATTGCGACGCTGAGGCCCGGGCCCGCCAGAATAACGGATCTCCCCCCTGCGATCGCATCATGGGGGGGAAGTCCGTGCCACTAGACACCAGGGATGTTGTGCTTAATTTGAGGCACTGCCCGGCTGCAGATTGCTGGCGGGGCCCCGCTCTGAACACCCCCCGTGGCACCATGACGTATCAGGTACGTCATGGGTTGCTAAGGGGTTAAAGATTGTCTTATCTCCACCCTGATCAGTCTCATTGTCCGAGCCACCTAAAAACACCTCTACAGCATAATGCTCTTATGGTAGGGATGGTATTGGGCAGTTAATGAGCAGTGCCTTGTTTCCAAATTGAGACCATAAAATTCTGTCTTGGTTTCATCAGACCAGAGAATTTTTTACTGTAGGAGGGACCTTTAGGTGCTTTTTAACCAAATTCTAGGTGGGATTGTACAGAGGAGAGGCTTCTTTCTGACCACTCTGCCATAAAGCCCAGATTAGTGCTGTAGCAATGGCTGTCCTTCTGGAAGTTTTTCCCATCTGCAAATAGGATCATTGGAGCTCAGCCAGAGTGATCATTGGGTTTTTGGTCACCTCTCTTACCACTTGATTACTTAGTTTGGGGCGGCCAGCTCCAGGAATTCTTCGTTGATCCAAATGTCTTCCATTTAAGAATTATGGTAGCCATCCACTGCTCTTAGGACCTTGTCTCTGAGCTTTACTAGCAGTTCTTTGCACCAAATGGCTTGTTTTTTGTTCTGAAATGTATTGTCAGCCGTGAGACCTTATATCGATAGCGGTGTATCTTTCCAAATCTTGCCCAATCAAATATACTGTATATAGTATTAGTAGTTAGTGTTTTAGTCAGTATTCTCTATCAGTACTTGTGAGCCATATGAAAAAAACAAAAACAAATAAAGGAGGTACAAATTTTTCCTTTATTGTTTCCTTTATTGTTTTTCTCTGCCTACAATAAAAAATACTGAACAGATTACTGCTGTGTGAAATTTTTAGCTCATATATACTGTCATTTTTTTGGGAGTATACTGCTTTTACTAACTAATTTCTAATTAATATATTTAGGCCTACCTTGCCCCCATACAGTTTTGCCAAGGCTGGGTTCACACACAGTATATTTCAGGTAGTATTTGGTCCTCATGTTAGGTCCTCATAGCAACCAAAACCAGGAGTGGATTAAAAACACAGAAAGGCTCTGTTCACACATTGTTGAAATTGAGTGGATGGCCGCCATATAACGATAAATAACTGCTATTATTTTAATACAACAGACGTTGTTTTAAGATAACAGCAAATATTTGCCATCCACTCAATTACAACATTATGTGAACAGAGCCTTTCTGTGCTTTCAATCCATTCCTGGTTTTGGTTGCTATGAGGACCTGACATGAGGACCAAATACTGCCTGAAATATACTGTGTGTGAACCCAGCCTAGGGCTGCAGCTGCATTAGTGCCCTTACATACTAGATAGGCCCATCACTGGCCCCCATATAGTATAAGACCCCAGGGCCGGCCTTTGGGGTGTGCGACCTGTGCACTTGCACAGGGCGCCTCACTCCCGGCCAGCTAGGGGGCGCTCTGGCAGACAGAGAGCTGCACTGCACATCTATGGACGTTAGATGTGCTGCCTGTCTGC